>NW_026683314.1:0-95081 GCF_030247195.1 Topomyia yanbarensis | reverse complement strand
GCTACTAACGATTAACATCTTTAAAAACACTTTTGTTAGTCAAAATACATCTACGTTATATCCAAATTCTTTTTTAGTCTACAACATTACTATATGAAAGTGGAAAATCTTATGCCAACAGCATTTTATTTCACGTTTTTATTTTCACCGAGTGAACAACGATGTGTCTTTTGAAAAAAGTTTACATAAAATCTGTTGTTCAATCGCATCGATGTTGGGGTTTTTTATCACTATTGCTTCTGTTAATTCTGTTGATTGGTGGTTCTCCAAGTTCTGGTACGATATTATTTATTTTTGTCGAATTTCAATTATTCATCAACGATCTTTATTTCAAAATCCTCGTTACTGTTTTCCGCATGTATACCTGTTGAGTCATCGAATATTCCAGTTCCATTACTTTGGCAAACACTATAAGAAGAAACATTAAACGCGTAAATTTTCCTATATTTTAAACGCGTTATAGAGGAACCCATTACTATAAACATTAGATGTAAAATCGAAAATTTAAGGAAAATTGTGTTTTGTTCATGTCCATATTTATTTTCGTTGTATTTTGTGCGCCCATTACGACATATGCTACACAAGTGTTGACCAATATAATTTTTAAATTTATCACTCCACATGGATGCCATAAAAACAAGATACGACGAACATATTTATGAATTTTTTTTAACGGAATACATCATTCGTGTGATCGACCCATATTTATAACATAAATCAAACGAATGTTTTTTTGAGCAAATATTGTATATCTTGAGATAATATAGCATTTCGTCCAGTTCTCTCTATATGGGAAACACCCAAGTGCGATCCAAACAAAAACAAACGTCAAAACGTTTTCTCACTCGCACTGATGCAAATTAAATGAGCGCGTAATTTAACGCACGACCCGATGACGCATGGCTGAAAAGGCGCTATGTGGATTTAAGAAAAGATCCACAATCTACCTCTTAGACAGAACCAAGTGAAAATAAAACGTGGTGAAGTATGTCAATTTGTGAAAAATATGCTAACGCAGATTAAAACATGCCCACTGCTCAACTTTGCTCATCGGCTGGCAATAACCGAGCGCACTTGTCCGAGGTATTGAGTGACAGAAAATTAAATAACTCTTGAACAATACAATGACGCTAAAGAGCATGCAAATTACTCAGAAAACATTCACTTTCAATTATCCATAAAGAAAAGCTTGTCTTTTTGCTTTAATCTCAGAGATGCCAATTTTGAACATGAGATAAGCTCATACTTCAAAGCGATGCGCATTAGGACGTTGCGACGTGCGGCATTGCCAATATGTACGTTCTCTCGGGTTGCATCAAAATGGGCCATGCGTTGAAACAGCGCACAGTTACAAAATCCTCTATAACTCTCGATAGGAACAAAAATGAAAAAATATCAATACAGATTATTGAAGGTAAAAGATTTTCGCATAATTTGACATAAGTTTTGAAATTTTTTAGCGTGAAGAACACAAGAAGAAATACAACTGAAAACTTTAAATAGATGCAAAGTACCGTTATTCACATAATTATAAACCAAAAACTTTTTTATAAGATAGTGCAAATATCATTCCATAAGTGTGCAAAAATTCATTTAATTATCTTCAGTAGTTTTTGAGATACAAAATTTTCAATTTTATCATGCAATAAAGTTTAATGGTTAATATCTTAAAGAAAAAAAGGAATTGTAACGAAATATTTATACCAAAAGCTAATCACCATAATCCCGATACAATAAATTATACCTCATGAGAATCGGTGATTTTGCGAAAAATTCGAGGATCACTTGACATGGCTTTACTCCACTGCATACTCCCTCCGGGCCGGTATGATTGACGATTTTTAGAGTGATTGCATAACCTTTCTATACGAGAAAGGCAAAAATTGTACCAAAGTCTAAAGACGTCAATTTTTGTCAAACATCTCAATGTTTCATGCATTTTAAAGTCATTTGGCATCCAAAATACAAATTTGATTTTGAAAATTTTTCATTTCAGTTTATATGGGAATTTGCTGTGTGATTGCGCTCTTCAACTAGTAACTCCGGAACCGGAAGTCCAATCAATAAAAATTCAATAGCAGCCGATGGGAAGGTTGTACCTTTCATTTGAGACTAACTTTGTGCAAATAGATCCAGCCATCTCTGATTAACAGAGGTCACATTTTTTTCCACATACACACATACACACACAGACATTTTCCAATCTCGACGAACTCAGTCGATTGGCATATGACACTCGGCCCTCCGGGTCGGGATTAGATTGACGAATTTTAGAGTGAATGAGAAAGGCAAAAACATTTTTAGCAAATGTTGAAAGCTATGTATTTTTTTGGAGAGCCTATGTTTCATAGACATTAAATCAATTTTAACTTCACTTCCTATTAAATAAAGACCTTTATGACAGTACATCTCTACAAAGGCGAGATCAATTTGAAAATAAATCTGAGGAATATGATTGATTACAGAACTCTGGAATTTTCTATTGGAATGTTTTCAGGCAGGAATTTGATATTGATGCTATTAGACAACTGTGAAATCAAGACCAATAGATCAGTTACATATCAGGACCCCATTCGGACAATTTATCAAAAGTCCTCATGATGTTTACAACAACAGGTTATCAATCTACGGATCAGATAATTGTTATTGTAATATTGAATTAAATCAGTCAGCATCCATAAATTTTCAACTTCAATCCAAATTTTTTTTTGGATGTGCTGGGGGGGGGGGTTGTATTAACTTAAACCCCGAAACCTTCTCTTGGCTACGCCGTTGCTTGGAGTTATTTATTTCGCTTTTCATTTTCCGATATGTTTCAGATCGATCCGATGGTCATAAGTTAGAAAAATTGCAGTGAGAAGGTTCGTACAAATGAACATTTTTGCACTGATAAGTTATCAGTTCCTTCCAGGCAACTTGGAAGTCTTCGGTGATTATTTCTAGCGGTTGTAGATAGAAAAATTAAATACAAAATTCTATTTATCGAAATAATGTTTGGCTTATTTCAATGGATTATAAAATAAATAGGCGACAAAGAGTAATCCACAAACAACAAGCCATAACTTTTAAAGTATTCAAAATAGATATTTGAAGTCTTCAGTAAAGTTATTCGCAAAAGTAAGAGCTACAAATTTGCTGAAGACATCATTTCGATATAATCACTTCCAAGAAAATTTGTGAAAATATCTCACTCATAGGGGGATTAATCAGCAAAAGCACAATACCAAAAGAAAGGGCATATTGTCTCCATTAAATTCCCCGAAAATACTATTGACCTAAAATAAGCCGTTTTGGCGTTAAAAATAGATTACATGTTTTTGGTCATATTTCTGGCAATGGGAAATGATAAAAATCTTTCGTCCGCATTTAATGTTAAATATCTCTTTTGATAATAGTCCGATTTCAACAATCTATAGCTTGTTCGAAAGGTAAGCTGTCTAAAAACATATAAATTGGTAATCTATGTTGTCAATTTCGGCAGATAATTTAAAAAAACTGCAAAAAAGTCATTTTTACGCATTCAAACATTCATATCTTGGAAACTAAACATCACAATCAAAAACAAATTAATAGCGTTCATACTGTTTTTTAGTTCTTTCATTTAAAATTGGTTTGGATAAAATCGGTTCAGCCATTGCTGAGAAACACGAATGAGAATTTGTCCGTTACATACTCACACAGACACACACACAGACATTGTCCCAAATCGTCGAGCTGAGTCGATTGGTATATAAGACTCGGCCCTAAGGGGCTCGGAAAAATTCTTGAAAGTTTGAGCGAATTCTAAACATTTCTTTTATAAGAAATGTAAAAAGGTGGGTAGGTAATGTCAAAGACATAACCGAAGAGAAGTAGAATACACTTAGACTGGTAATTCGAATGCTGTAATTTTGACTATCTTCTGCACGGGTGCATTAAAATCAGCTATTAGGTATTCATGTTATATATATATATATATATATATATATATATATATATATATATATATATATATATATATATATATATATATATATATATATATATATATATATATATATATATATATATATATATATATATATATATATATATATATATATATATATATATATATATATATATATATATATATATATATATATGTTTAAGTTGTTTGACGACTGTTGTTAATTATTCTGAGGATGTTATCGGCTGAATCAGTCTAAATAAAACGGCAAAAACGAAGTATTGCTTCTTAATCCGACAGTTTCGGTGATTTTATTTCACCTTTATCAAGAGTCTATAAAATGAAAATATTTCCGTTACTGTTGTCTGTTTGTGTGTGTTTTTTTTGTACTCACTGAAACGGATCGTTTTTTTGTTAAGTGTGTTTGTGTCCAACATAGGTTGTCCGGTGTGTGTTTATAATGGCGTCCTTCTATAGCTAATTTAGTTTCAATGAAAAAAATATATTTTATCTTGTACAAAAGTTGTACTTACTGTACATACGCGTATTTTTTACTGCACCGCGCTTTAAAATAATCGGTGTTTTTAAGGTGAAGCGATGCCAAAATCACAACAAAGGTTCGGTTATGTTCGGCTATGTTCGGGTTACGTTCAGCATCTGTGTGCGGCTAGAAAGTACTATACCGATATGAGATGGCACGCACGCAAGCGTATCGTTCAGCAATCAGCTGACTGGTTTTCGCACCACGTGTTTCATTTGTTATGAAAAATAAGAAGGTACAAATTTCCCAAACGAATCAAAATTCCGTGAAGAGAACCTATTCATCAGCTTGTGCTAACATGCCTGCATACAGTGATACAATTTCTAAGCAATCTGAGATAAGACACTCAAGTTACAAAAGATTTTGTCTTGCGCGCCAATGCAATGTTTTGATTTTGACGATGAAATAAAAAGAAGAAGCAGAACGACGGTAGCCATTTTAGCTGCCACCTTGTGGCTCTATTCAGCATGTCCTTAAAGCTCGTCTTGTTTTAATGCTTTTAAAGCAGCGAAACGCGGGTAAAACTTTTGTGCAGAGCGAGAAACTGTGGTGTTGTCTTTCCTACTTGTCTACTACTTTTGATTCGATTATAGCGTGTGTGTTTGTGTGTATTATTGCTGTTTTGTGATCATATACTATTGCGTGTTACATTGGTTGTTATTTTTCATTTGTTTTGATTCTGAATATCTAGAGTGTGAATAATTCCAGCATAGATGGAATTTAAACCTTCTGTATCTGTTCGCTTATTAACGTGGGAGTCTGCATTTCCGCGCCAAGAGGGCAGCAAATCGGTACCTTTTTGCCTTAATCTCGCAATATCTTTGGAAATAGACCAAAAATAAAAAACAAAAATGGTATCCAGTAAACTAGGATAATTACCGAAGACATTGGCGAAAAATTTATTTCAAATTTCCAATTACTTCCAAAGTGATCGGTAGTTTTAGTAGAGAAAATCGCGAAAATTTCGAATCCTTTATGATTCTGCTCCCGAAAACAAAATTGCCTCTCCCATTTCTCTGCATTCTCTGGTTTCCACCCCACCAAAACCAGTGTTGTATCAACAAGGATTCCGTCCTATTCCTTCGTAGTATATTACAAGTTCATTTATGGATTATAACTGTTTGTAATCATGTGGATTACCAAAAGATGCAGAATGCGATTTTTGCATTGTTATGCGTTGAATAAAATACATTCAACGCTTGCAAATACATCTATTGATCGAGAATTTCTTTATTTGCGGAAGCGCACGCTACTACGCAGTTACACCACTGTTAGCGCGCCTGGGTCAACGTGCATGTGTATGTGAAAACCTCGGCTTCCTTGCTGCTACCTATAGCACGTGGATACATCTATAGCTATAGCAGCACGTGGATGATCGGAGTAATGAGTGAAATGGACAACTGTTATTTCTAATTACCAAAATAATCTCTCAAACTAGTTCCAAAAAGTTTCGAAGGTTCAGGTTTTCCATACTATCGCAACATATCAATTTGCGCCTGAGATATTGAGGCACAGGTTCTGTATTAGGAAGTTATTTGTCGTCTATATAAAGGCTAAAAGAGGACATCATTGTAATTTTTTCTGTATCTGTATTTTCCGGAGGCCATTGTCTGCGAAAATTTTCGGAAACTCAAATGTACATAGTAATAGGACATATTCGAATGAGCTTTTCTCGGAATATGTTTAGTACTGTAAACTAATATCTTAGCTGACATGTTGAAAACAGGCGCACAACTAATTCGTGATCCTGCGACTATAGCGAAAATGTTTTCTAATCTGAAATATAAAAAGTATTCGAATTGATCGAAAATGGAAGCGGTGATGTTTATTGAACAACTCAGGAAATCCTGAGATTGACTCTAAATTCAATTTTCTTGTGCGTATTCTAATATGTTCCAGTTTACGGAGTGTAAAGATATTCTTTCCCGACACTTTGCGCAATTGCACTTTGAGAAAAAAAAATTATGGGTTAAGCATGCGAATTCATGACAATACGTTTTTTTTTTTAAAAATTGAGAACAATTTTACGTTCAATAAAACCAATTCAACCCGGCTACCATTTTGACCATCTATCCGAAGTTTGGATTACTCAGTACGATGTACCATTCGACTCAGTTCGACGAGATATGGCATGTGTGTTTGAGTAAGCATTTTTGAATATAATTATGGGATGAGGAATAAGTATAAATTGCATAACCTATTTGAATGGATATAAATTACTTTGATTTGGTGGTCTAGAACATTGTAGATTAAAAATAGTTTTATTTACTACAAGGTCACTGCTGCCGGCTTCGATTTCTCAGAGGAAGTGAATGAAAATTTGCTCATTCCAAAATATTCAATGGAATATCGACTGACTGTCTGGTATAACGCAGATAGCTGCAATTCAATTAGTACATTGAATGAGACGATTTTTTTAAACATCTAACAATCACAGGAGCGTGGTTCGAAAATATCTTTTCAGTTGAACGAAATTCGGAACACAGTTTTAGAAAAGTCGATTTTCTCACATTTTATCACAAGTACCTGTTGTGGCATCTTGCTCAAGTGGTCTTCGATTCTTCGATTTTGTCTGAGTTACTTGACGACAAAACCCTAAGTAATATAATTATTGGTAGTTTTCATAGTAATTCATATCATGTTTACCTTATGATGATATTCAAAGCATCTATTGTGCTACGCATCCGCATATTTGTCTACATTTCGACAAACAAATCACTAGAATGTGCAAAATTGCGCTTATATAGTTTGACGGATAATTTCACTTGTAAACAAAATTTGGTTAGTTTGCTAACATCGAACATTTGTTTGCACATTTATATTATGCACAATAAATACTAACTCTTAGTTTGATTTAAGCTACTCAATACTGTCCCAATTACTACTAGTTATAGAAAGCGGGTATTCATGGTATTATGACTAAGCCGGCTATTCCCCACATTTTCCTCTTGTCTGAAAATGCGAATACAGTCCAACCCTAATTCGACGATATCTTTCGACGGAACCATAAAAATATAAAACCTCAGAATACGAAGCTTTTGAAATACGCAAATGAGCCACCGAGGAAGAATTCATAATCTAATAAGAACTCAATCGTTCTTCGTTAGGATTCGAACACTCAGATTGGGGGAACAGTATCATAATTCCTGTATCATCAGAATTGACAATAGAATTTTATATACGAATTGCTACTACTTTTCGCGATTGCTAGTTTAAAGATTAGCAAAGAACAAAAACAACAGACTCATAGTGTAGATCAGAAACAAATCAACGGCCAAACATCGATTTGTTTCGTTTCAGATACTGGAAGGTTCTTTTATTCTTTATCTATAATGGAGGTTACCAAATGAGTGTTGGAAGTAAATGACGAAAACCACATGCATGGTTGAGCTTTCGTAATATGTAACATAGTTAGATATTTTGTAATAAAATTCCATTTTTCATTGTGCAAGTACTTTTTCTTAAATTGTTTACGTTCTTTTTAACTTTTTGGTGATACGATTTCGTTTTGATGAATAATAGTGCATTTCAGCTCGACGTTATTCCTGGAAATTGCTAGTTCTAACGGAATTGTGAAACAGAAGGATGAACTAAGGTTTTATTTTAATCAAGGATATAGTTGCTCGGCCAGATAAGTTTCTCGATTTCTTCTATACATGATCTTATTAAAAAAATTTGAACTATATCATTCGACTACAATAAAAGCTTTGATTAGAAATACAATGTCGCTCGATAGATCTCTGATACTTAACAGGATGGGTAAAATTGCAGATTTTTTTTTATTCATTTCGTTTATTTGATAGGCACAAATGCGTTAGCTTGGCGGTGCCAAATTCTTTTGTTTCTACATTTTGGATATCTTAAAACTAGGAGGTTACAATGTTGAAATATTTTTTTTTACAAAAGGAAAAGAAAGTTTACAGCTATCTTAAGACTAGAAATAAGATTCAATATACAAGAGAGGGCCAAAAGATTTTTTTATGAAAAAATTTAAAACAAGGGATTCAGTTTGATATATAAGAGGGGGAGTAATAGTAAAATTGTAGATTGATTTGAGTTACATAAGCAAAGTACAGTTCATCATTTACAATGATTGCAGTCACAAAAATTAGAATTATGTCCTGCTAAGCTCGAAATAAACATTCTCGAGTTTATCTGATACAGTGCAAGATGCAAATGTATACACTGATAGAATATATTCGTAAATCGCTAGGAATTACAGAAAATTTTAATAAAATATACGAATTTTTCGTACATATAATCAATCGCTCGTAGTTCTATTGAAACACTTTAATTTTTTATTACGAGTTTTTCGTGAAAACCACGAAACGACTTTCGATGGCTTATTACGAAACAGCTTTATTCGGCAAACGAATTGTTCGCTGCTATATACGAATATCTTTCTAATATTTACGAGCACCATTCGTCAAACCGTCAACGTCAAAAGAGCTTCAATATGGAGTCATTGTTGCTATACGTCAGAGGATTGTTGATCATCACGACGGTCTCGGTCTGATTATTTAGTAGCCGTATCCGTGTCCGCCGGTTTCAGGAAGATTTCCTGAACCTCTTTCGCTTGATCCAGAATCCGGACCAGTACGGATTCAGTTGAGCCATCGCGAACTGCTCGTTGGTTTTGAATGAAGAAGTTTAAGTTGTTCTCTGCCGGAGCAAAGTCAAAACAACATGCTATTAAATACGAAAGCTTTTCTAACATGAAGGAAATGCATTCGTACGACCAACGAGATTGTTCGTAATATACGCAAACATTTATTGAAATAAACGAATCATTTTGTTTCATTCACGAAAAATAATGTTGTTATCAACGATTACATTCGTGCAATGTAAACTAAATAAGCAAAATTTAAGAAAACTTTCGTTCATCAAGCGGCCATTTCTTCGTACCACAATGAAATCGATTTGGCCAAATCGATTTTTTTAAATTAGAAAAAATCGATATTGTCAAAGCACGATCCCAAATGATCGACTGAAAACAATAAGATGCTAATATGTACGAAAACCTTTCTAAAATAAACGAAATGAATTCTTGCCGCCAACGTAATATACACAAACGCTTATTAAAATAAACAAAACATTTCGTTTCATTCACGAAAAATAATGTTTTTATCAACGATAATATTCGTGCAGTGTACATTAAATGTGTAAAATTTACGAAAGCTTTCGTTCACCAAGCAGGCATTCTTGTTCATGAAATGAACGAAACGCACTATTTACAATGCACGAAAATACTTCGTTGCAGAAAACAACGAATGAATTCGTGCATTGCATGATCGATTTCATTATATTTACGAATTTATATTATCAGTGTACGAAGAAAATGAATGTTGATGAGGGTGTGACAAAATTGCTATATATTTGTGAGTTCATCCACCAATACAAAATTAAAAGAAAAAAATTAGCTTCAATATGTGACCTCCATTTTCAATGTAAAATCGTGTGCTGAATCCGAAAATGATGTCCAAAAAATTTAAAGTAGAACAGTATTCGAGTTAGAGTGAAAAAGTGACTTTCACCTTTAAATAAAAAAGTACATTTGACACATGAGGGATTCCATGAGAAACCGGCCCCACCACAAAATATGACCATCGTCGATTCGAACGAAACTATGAAGCTGTGTTCAGTTTATGAATCTTCATGATTTTCTCTGAACCTTGAATTATTTTGATACAAGAGCGATTTTTCAAAAGGGCGTAACATTTCTACGTGCCTTAATTTCAATTTTTTTAGCTCGAATATTTTTTTATACAGCATAACTTTCTGAGAATGAGTTTCAGGGAATAAATATTTATGTACGAAAGAAATATACACTGAAAAAAATGTTGTGCCATTTTTCACAAAAATAAAAATTTGTGTTAAAAATCAAAATTGCAAAAACCCACTTTTTTCTATTTTTTATATTTTCTCAACTAAAACCTAAAGAAAAAAGAAACATTTTGAATGTGATTGTATGATGGAGAACTTATCGGTAAAAAAGTTTTTCTAACACTAACTTTATACGTGTTTTTAAATTTCATACTAATTGACATACAAAACTGTAATTTTATTACAGAATATAATTCTATGTATCATTTTAAATCAAAATGCATTCAACAATTTTCCAAAATGCTATAGTTTTTGAGATATTTGGAATTTTGTTCCAACAAAAACATTTAATTCGTGTGATTATGCCCTATTTGAAAGTTATTCGCGTTACCCCATCATAAAATGACAAAAATCATATGTTTCTGGTTTTAAAGAAGTAAAAGAAACTTTTTTAGTGTATTTGGATCATGGAGAAGCTTTCAATAAAAAAGTTTTCCTAACAACAACTTTTGACATATTTTCATAATTCATACTATTTGCAGTCAAAAATACAATTTTCTTTTTGAATATATTTCAAAACGCCATTTCATATCAAAATGCTCATAACAAAAAATTTCTGAAGTGAAGTAGTTCTCGAGATATTTTAAATTTTGTTTTAACAGTGCAATTCTTTTGTTTTATTACGACCTTTTCAGAAGTTATTCACGTTTCTCCATCAACAACAATAAGTTTTTAGAAGGCCTCGATTCACTATTTGTTTTCGTGGAATAGTTCACATAATCGCAAGATATTATTTTCAGACTCGTGATTCCTAGTAGTCATGACTCACCACGTGCTGGTGGAATAGTTCACAAAATCATAAATTAACAGGCATTCGTGATCTGGTTCTTGATTCATAGCACATTATTCGCGATCTATCTTGTGTGCTTGGAAATATCTAGAAGATATCCATAATCATTTTCACTTTCATAAAATTCTACATATGATCTTGAAAATTTTGAGTGAACTATTCCAAAATATTTATGATGAAATACAATATGGTCTGTGTCTGGTAGTGACCAGCCATATATACGAGCAGTGAATGTAAGAAATCTATTAGGACTTCGAACATCGTTATTCCCGTGATAATGTTTAATGTGGTGTCCGAGCAGAAAATGAAAACTGAGTTGATCGGTCAAAATAAACTATTGAGTTACAAATCGTGTTAGCAGCACATTTCCCAAAACATGTTACCGCGAATTGGTTAAACTTGGTCCAGTTCATATTGTTATGTTTCTCCCAGTTAAACATCCAATAGGAATCCACAAATAACCTACCACAATAAAGCGAAGAAGAGTTATGAATATCGTTATAATACTGCTGATATCATGAACATAAGTCACAAGAATAAAATATCCCGTCGGTTTTCACAGTAAAGAGGGACAAGTTTATCTTTACCAGGAGACATTTTGTTCGTAGTTATGCTGGATATTTTCTCGTGAACTATTTCACGAATCTCGGAATTTTATTCATGAATCCATTCAATCCTGGAGAGCTAATTCATGATTCCTAATATATTAGTTACGATCAAATATCAGTGCTCCTGAAATAGTTCGCAAAATCATGAAATATTATTCATGTATTCGTGGACTGGTTCATAATTTCTAGTGAAATAGTCACGGCTGACCGTGTGTGCCCGTGAAATAATTCACAAAATTATAAAATATTCATGTATTCGTGCACTGGTTCATGATTCCTAATACAATAATCATGACTGACCATTCCTGCTCGTGAACTAGTTGACAAAATTATGAAACATTGTTGATGTATTCGTGACCTGATTCATGCATCCTAGTATAATAGTTACGATCTAAAATCCGTTCTCGTGAAATAGTTCACAAAATCATGAAATATTATTTTTTCTCGTGGGCTGGTTCATGTTCATCATTAGTGTAACAACCACGACATACCATTCATTCCTGTGAAATAGTTCACGAAATCCTAAAATAGTATTCATGTATTCGTGAACTGGTTCTTGATTCCTAGAACAATAGTCACGTCGGATTATAAAATAGCTCACATATTCATGAAATATTATTCATGATCCGTGATTCCTTAAACATGACTTACATTTGATTTTGCGTGCTTGTGATATTTAGAAGATATCCCTAATTATTGTCAATTTCATGCAACTTGATAATGAAATTTTCACGTGAACTATTTTAAAAAAATTGGAGTATTGTTCGTGGAATTATTTTTTATCAATGCACTTTTTCATGAAATGTCCAGCTGCTACCGAGCAGTAAAAGCTACAAACAGTAGATATGAGAAAACTGTTAAGACCTCTACCATCGTTATTCATTTGATAAAGTTCAGTGTGATGCCTGGATAGAAAACGCGCTGAGCACATCAAATCATATTCGTGATATAGTTCACAGAACAAGATACCGCGAATCTGTCGAACTTTTATGACAGTTAATATTGTGACGCTACTCCGCGTAAAAAAACCGATGATAACCAAAAAAACATTAGATCGCGATAAGACAGAAAAATTGCCAATACCATGATAAAACTGCTGATATCATAAATATACGTCACATCACTCTACGTGTCAAATTCGAAAGTAAGCTCTGGAAGAAATTACGCAAATAGTGATTAAGATCCTCAAATCATGAACATAAATCACACTCGTGACAAAAATATCATGACTAGAATACTGAAATCATGAATATTAATAAACATAAATTTCTACTCGTGACAATAATATCACGACAACGTGAATTCAAACTATGAAAATAATGGAAAAGTTCCTGAAATATTGAACATAAATCACAATACTCATGACTAAAATATTAAAAAATAGTGACTAAAATCCTGAAATCATGAAAGGGAATCACTCTACTCATATTTAAAATATCACGATAATCATATTTAAAATATCACGAAATCATGAATATCGTTCGACTGTACAAATAGTTTTGTCAATACAAGGCGAAAATAAATATAATACATAGAATAAAAAGAGTGCATAAAATAATTTAAATTAATGATATGAATAAACTCATGAAGTTAATAAACTGATCAGAATGAATCCAAAGTAGGAATCGAATTAATAGATAAAATGAACCAAAATGATCAAAATGAACAAAAGGAATGCTAAATCACATAAATGATTGAAATGAAATGATCATATATTTAAAATTAGTCAAGTATTCAAAATAAATAAAATAAACAAAACAAATAAAATCCATGAAATGAATAAATTATTAAATTTAAAAAAATGATTTATTCATGTATTCGTGAACTGGTTCATATTTCCTGAATAAATCATTTTTTAAAATTCAATCATAATAAAATGAATAAGTAAAACGAATTGTACGAGTTTGAGAAACATTGCTTCGGAAAGTTCTAAAATATTTAAAAAAAATCCATTATTTGAAAATGACAATTAATATACAACGCACTTTCTAGTGTTTCCATCCTTTTTTATTTTGACCTTATCGTTCTTCTTTCCTTGGCGGCGTCATTTAAGATTATCTGATGTTTTTGCTTAATTGATGGACCTCAATTAGTTATTTGAAAACCGGAAAAAAAATTTTCGCGCAAAATAGAATTTTCAGGTCCATTATTTTAACGTACAATTGAAAAATAGAGAGATACGGTCACATGAACTTTCAAACCCATCAAACACAGTGCGTCAGAGAGAGAATGCAATTCGTGAATGAGACAGGTAAGTATATATTTAATAGTATTAATTTGCATAGAGAAGTGTGTAAAGTCTAGGTTATGTTGGCGATATATCGTTCCAGTCATTTGCAAATAAATGAATTTTTGGTCCCGTTAACCATAAAAACGGTACCTTGTAAATTAGTGGGGTTTGTTGCTATACAGTATGTGAATGGCATTAATGTAGTCAGATCATCTATCTGTCCAATGCATAAGCTCTCATTGTAACCCCAGCCTTTCCGCATTGTAATCTCTAGCTCTACTTCCAAGGCTACTTCTCTGTGTGTATCTGCGGGAATATGTGTCTATAGGCGCATGTATGTGGAATTACGAGGGTTTTACGCTGATTGTGGCACTCTCTCATTTCGTTCGTACCGTAAACCTCGCAGGATTTTTAACCGAGTTGGAGTTATTCATTATTGTGAGCCGTGTTCGGAGGTGACCGATAGAGAAGATTACACGACCCATACGTTAAAACATATATACTTTATTAAAATATAACGCGGACAAAACAGAGTGATAAAAACGCGTGTTACTGCTACTGAACTCTATTATATTCTGATTAGCTAACCGGATGTTGTTCGGTGCGTCAACTGAGTGACAGGCGTTCTACCACCAGTGAGCCCAGCAATTCCTATTGAGTTGTAGGGATGTCCACGTCTCCAACATTCATCCACATCCATCGGTTCATTAGTATTGCTAACTTGCTGATCGTAGGTACGATCTGAATCGATCATGACCAACCAGGAATTGTACCTTGTTTGCTCCGCGGACCCCTTCGAAATCACCTTGGGTTATCGCGGACCCCTTCGAAATTATCCTGGGCGGTCGCGGACCCCTTCAAAATTACCCTGGGCGGTTGCGGATCCCCACGGCTTAACATCGATTTATATGCTGTATATATTATTTTCAGTCTGATACGATAAAAAACTTGAAGTTTCAATATTCGTCCGGAAAAGATCTCTTCGCTGACCCCCAGCAACGACTTGACGGCCCCCTAGGGGTCCGTGGACCCCAGGTTGAGAATCGCTGAGTTAGAAGGTTACTTATATCCAATTCATATTCAGCCAGATCGGGATAACCGGTATGAGTCTGTGTGTTCATCAACAATCATCCGCCAAATCCCCTTCTTGTTTACACTTGGTCATCGAGTTAGATATCAGTGTTTTCCGTAGTTTCCTTCTATATATAACACTCGCTATCCTCCACTAGAATGATGCAGATAGTGATTATTCCGGCGACGACACAGACTGCATCCGATGAAATAGTTATGTACACGATCGTGATTCGCATGGTTTTGAGCCTAAATGTACTGCTTGGTTTCATTCGATTACGCTGTGTCCCCAGCACCGTGACCCTGACAGAAATTCCATACATCAGAATAGACGATGATACACTAGTCGGAAGGCGCCTCTTGCTACTGTTTGCTTCATCGCTGTTCGGCATATTTCTGTTTAATGCGTTCATAGCTTTGACCGCCTTCTCACAGATATAATCGACATAGGATGTTGAAATTCAGTCGGTCGTCGATCGTCACTTCCTGTTGTTTCAGCGCTTGCTTCGAGATTACGGAATGCTCCCCGATCGTGACTTCTGTGTTGTTTCTACAACAACCTATAATCGCTCTCCATAATTGGTGTCAGCCTGTTCAGGATGTGCCTTTCCAAGAGTTTTCTGAAAGTACCCAGTAAGCGATTCTCAGGCGGCTTACCCGCTTTGACAATAACACTAGCTTCGGCATCGATCAGAGAAGGGCCCCTCATTTAGTAATTTTCTTATTACTAGTTTAAACATGTTCGGAAATGCCGGGACTACCACTATCAGTGCGACGTTAGGGATTCTATCCGCTCCAGGCACCTTTTTCACCACATTAGCCACTCCTTGTTGAATACTTGTATCACTTCTGTGTTTTCCTGCTCTAGGTATTTGAAGCCTATGAATCTCTTTATTTATTTTATTATTCAATTCGTTTATTTGATAAGGCACGTTTGCCTTTTCTTTGGACAAAGCTGGGGGTAGATATCGGGCATCGGGAATCAACGGTAAGGATTACATATTCGGACGAATGCATCATGTAGGGGAACTGGGGGTAAGACGGACATATTAAGGATATACTTAAATATAACATGGTAAGAGCATGTTTTTGTCACCATGTAATACTCTATGTTCTAGCTCCTTATGTTGGTTTTCGAGTGCCCAGGGGGATTATTTTACAAAAATCATTTTGTATCAGTTTTTAAAGAACTGGAAAACGAAGAAATATCTGCACTTTTTCCATACTGCGGGTGAAACGGACATATAGTAGGGGTAAGACGGACATGTGGCAGAAAGGATCACAATGCAAAATATTGAGCGGATGTTTTGAATAGATTGTGGTTCTTCTTAATATATATGTTCAATTCGAGGTGAAAAACAACGTTTTGGGGTTCGATTTAGAGTTGAAGCAAATGATGTATTTTCTAATATCGTTTTTGCGGTTGTCATAAAGAGAGCAACACAATCAGTTCCAACATTGGATCATTTGATAAGTCACAATCAATTATACAAAACTGGAAGGTTATATATTAAATGCGTAATTGGTAACATCAGTTCCTCGATCACACAGCTAGAGTATGAGACTTCTAGGAATCCCGTATTGAACCTCGGTCACATTAACGTACATCCTGCAGCCTACTGCATGTGAGACTTCAGCTAACTGGATGGTTCTCCACGTTTGACTTCTAGTATTTCGTTTCTACGGGCGAGACATTCATATAAGGATGAATCAATAGAATTAATCAAGACTCCGTCTTGCCCCACCAGTATACATATTTTTTAAACGTTTGAACCTATTCACGCATAAATAAACTTACCTGTTATTTTCCACGAAGATGTCACTTAAAAGTTACTTTATCGAAACAAAGGAAAAACTCCGCGAAAGAATTGATTTTTTCATCGATAAACCTTAAAATCGGAAACTTTTAAATTACATCCGCACAAAACAGCACTACCGATTATCAATATTTGCTTAAATTGTATTCGTTTAGCAGTATTCAAGGCCTACTAAGTGTTTCATAATTCAAGGTTACCCATAATGATAGAGTACACATACAATACAATTGAAGTTTTAATGTTATATCCCTAAAATAACCATGTGTCCGTCCTACCCCACCTGTCCGTCTTACCCACAGTTCCCATATGGGGACGCCGGGCGGTCTTCCTCGAGCCGGTAGGGGTTTCTCCAGACGATTTCGTAGTACGGCTCAGATGCAGATCGGCAACACAGCGCATTGCGCGTGTGATGTTGTGCTGTAGGTCTCGTGTTTGTTGGGTCATTCGACAGAGATATTTTGTGTTGTCTTGGAGTCCCATCAAACCATCGTTGCAGTACGGTAGGCGGAAGAGGGCACTTCTTAGAATGATCTGAAAAATAATAGGGGCAAATAAATTTGAATATTGATGGTTTTTAGGAAGATATATACGAGGGACATATAGAGCAGATCGCGGCTTGCCAGTATATCTCGAACCGGGATATTGAGTGATCTTCCTCGAGCCCAAAGGGGATCCAATAGTTGAGATCTGGCAGAACAGTACTCGGCGCATGCCCAGACAATATGTTCGATATCGTGATAACCGTTACCACAGGCGCAGATACCGCTTTTTGCGAGCCCAGTGTAGTGATTGGACATGAGCCGAGATATCACATGAATGAAATCCCGACCCACATCCATGGTTTCTTCGATACCTTAGGGATTATCGAATATAGCCACCTTCTAAGTTCTCCATTACTCCATGAAGATTGCCAACTTTCGAGGGTTCTCTGATGAGTAATACTGAAAAATTCGCTGAAGCTGATTGGTCTTTCATATATATATCACCTTCTAAAGCGTCGCCTTAGCTAAAGATTTCGCTTCTTCATTACATGGAATGGGGCAATGCGAGGGAACCCAAACTAAGGCAATCTTGTACGATCTTACAGACAAAGCATGCAGGCGCTCCCAGATTTTCTTCAGAAAATATGGAATGTGCTTTCTAGGTTTCATTGAACGGAGACCCTCGATTGAGCTGAGGCTATCCGACACAATAAAGTAATGATCGGTGGGCAAAGTATCAATGATCCCAAGAGTATACTGAATAGCAGCAAGTTCGGCGACGAAAACTGAAGCAGGATCGTTGAGTTTGAATGAGGCTGTGAGGTTTTGATTGAATATACCGAAGCCAGTGGAGCCGTCGAGGCTTGACCCGTCGGTGTGAAACATCTAGTTGCAGTCGACTTCTCGAAATTTACTATAAAAGATACATGAGATCACTTGCGGACGTATGTGATTCAGGATTTGTCGAATCTCGCACTTTATGGATGTGTCGAAGAATACGCTTGAATCAGAAGCATGGGGGAGATTGACACGATTGGGATAATATGAAGAACGATTGGTATTTTGTGCCATGTAATCGAAGTACAAGGATATAAATCGGGTTTGAGAATTGAGTATGACAAGCCTCTCGGAATTTGCAATTACTAACGGGTTCAAGATATCGCATCGGATGAGCAATCGATATGAGAGGTCCCAAAATCGATTTTTCAGCGCAAGGACACCTGCTAGCATTTTTAGACTCATCTTATGAGTCGAGTGCATGTAACCCAAAATAGTACGCAAACAACAATATTGGATTCGCTCTAGTTTGATGAAATGTATGTTCGTAGCGAAGCGGAAACAGTAAATCCCGTACTCCATCACCGACAATATCGTTGTTTAGTACAGCCTGATCAGGACTCTTAGGTGGGCACCCCAGCATGTTCCGGTTATTGTATGGAGAAAGTCGATCCTTTGTTGGCACTTCTGTTTCAGATACCTAATGTGACATCCCCAGGTACCTTTAGAGTCCAACCAGACCCCGAGATATTTGTAAGTTGAAACCTGAGCAATAGTTTGATCCATTAATTGAAGCTGTAGTTGCGCTGGTTCATGCTTCCTTGAAAATACGACTAGCTCAGTTTTCTCCGTGGAGAACTCGATACCCAGCTGGAGGGCCCAAGCAGACAAATGTAACAAAGACCACACCGTTATCTGCAAGCTGACTTAGCGTGCAGGAATTGACAAGACATTCTTCAATGTCATTCACGTAAAAGTTGTAGTGAAGGGGGCTTAGACATGAGCCCTGGGGAAGATTCATGTAGCTAATTCGTAATTTCGACAAATCACCATGCGAAAAATGCATGTGTTTTTCAGACAGCAAGTTTAGCAAAAATTTGTTTAGAGTCCGTGAAAGACCATGCTGGTGCAGAAAGGAATTTGGATAGAAACTGAAATTTGTATTTCTCTTGAGAGCAAGTCAAGATAGTCGTTCGGGCCTTTGTCTTTGGGGAAACCAAATTGTGTATCTGACAGAAAGCCATTTGCTTCAACCCAATTGCCGAGGCGAAACAAGATCATCATCAGAAACAGGTCAGTTTTGCAAAAGGTCGATACAAGTTGTGGTCGGAGGCTGGTTTTCCTGGTTTTTGGATGGTGATGACCTTCACTTGCCTCCAGTCATGAGGGACAATATTACCCTCAAGAAAATTATTAAATAAATTCAACAAGCGTCCCTTGACAGAATCTGGCAGATTCTTTAACAAGTTAAATTTGAATCTATCTGGCCCTGGGGCTTTATTGTTACATGACAAGAGAGCAAGTACTGTTTGGGTTTCGTAAGCGCTGGGCCATGCCCCAAAGAGTGCTCATCGACATTTATCTCGTTAACCCGTCGACGAACCGGCACCAATAGCTACGTTTTTTGGCTTTCATCAAATTCTTCATGTGCGTTTCTGCCATCGCGTACTCTCGGCAGCTGGCTGGTAGCCCGTCGGCCATCTCCGTGTACATGTCTGAACGCTCACAAGCATCTAGCAATTTTGTCACACCTTCATCAACATTCATTTTGCATCTTGCACTGTATCAGATAAACTCGAGAATGTTTATTTCGAGCTTAGCAGGACATAATTCTAATTTTTGTGACTGCAATCATTGTAAATGATGAACTGTACTTTGCTTATGTAACTCAAATCAATCTGCAATTTTACTATTACTCCCCCTCTTATATATCAAACTGAATCCCTTGTTTTAAATTTTTTCATAAAAAAATCTTTTGGCCCTCTCTTGTATATTGAATCTTATTTCTAGTCTTAAGATAGCTGTAAACTTTCTTTTCCTTTTGTAAAAAAAAATATTTCAACATTGTAACCTCCTAGTTTTAAGATATCCAAAATGTAGAAACAAAAGAATTTGGCACCGCCAAGCTAACGCATTTGTGCCTATCAAATAAACGAAATGAATAAAAAAAAATCTGCAATTTTACCCATCCTGTTAAGTATCAGAGATCTATCGAGCGACATTGTATTTCTAATCAAAGCTTTTATTGTAGTCGAATGATATAGTTCAAATTTTTTTAATAAGATCATGTATAGAAGAAATCGAGAAACTTATCTGGCCGAGCAACTATATCCTTGATTAAAATAAAACCTTAGTTCATCCTTCTGTTTCACAATTCCGTTAGAACTAGCAATTTCCAGGAATAACGTCGAGCTGAAATGCACTATTATTCATCAAAACGAAATCGTATCACCAAAAAGTTAAAAAGAACGTAAACAATTTAAGAAAAAGTACTTGCACAATGAAAAATGGAATTTTATTACAAAATATCTAACTATGTTACATATTACGAAAGCTCAACCATGCATGTGGTTTTCGTCATTTACTTCCAACACTCATTTGGTAACCTCCATTATAGATAAAGAATAAAAGAACCTTCCAGTATCTGAAACGAAACAAATCGATGTTTGGCCGTTGATTTGTTTCTGATCTACACTATGAGTCTGTTGTTTTTGTTCTTTGCTAATCTTTAAACTAGCAATCGCGAAAAGTAGTAGCAATTCGTATATAAAATTCTATTGTCAATTCTGATGATACAGGAATTATGATACTGTTCCCCCAATCTGAGTGTTCGAATCCTAACGAAGAACGATTGAGTTCTTATTAGATTATGAATTCTTCCTCGGTGGCTCATTTGCGTATTTCAAAAGCTTCGTATTCTGAGGTTTTATATTTTTATGGTTCCGTCGAAAGATATCGTCGAATTAGGGTTGGACTGTATTCGCATTTTCAGACAAGAGGAAAATGTGGGGAATAGCCGGCTTAGTCATAATACCATGAATACCCGCTTTCTATAACTAGTAGTAAATGGGACAGTATTGAGTAGCTTAAATCAAACTAAGAGTTAGTATTTATTGTGCATAATATAAATGTGCAAACAAATGTTCGATGTTAGCAAACTAACCAAATTTTGTTTACAAGTGAAATTATCCGTCAAACTATATAAGCGCAATTTTGCACATTCTAGTGATTTGTTTGTCGAAATGTAGACAAATATGCGGATACGTAGCACAATAGATGCTTTGAATATCATCATAAGGTAAACATGATATGAATTACTATGAAAACTACCAATAATTATATTACTTAGGGTTTTGTCGTCAAGTAACTCAGACAAAATCGAAGAATCGAAGACCACTTGAGCAAGATGCCACAACAGGTACTTGTGATAAAATGTGAGAAAATCGACTTTTCTAAAACTGTGTTCCGAATTTCGTTCAACTGAAAAGATATTTTCGAACCACGCTCCTGTGATTGTTAGATGTTTAAAAAAATCGTCTCATTCAATGTACTAATTGAATTGCAGCTATCTGCGTTATACCAGACAGTCAGTCGATATTCCATTGAATATTTTGGAATGAGCAAATTTTCATTCACTTCCTCTGAGAAATCGAAGCCGGCAGCAGTGACCTTGTAGTAAATAAAACTATTTTTAATCTACAATGTTCTAGACCACCAAATCAAAGTAATTTATATCCATTCAAATAGGTTATGCAATTTATACTTATTCCTCATCCCATAATTATATTCAAAAATGCTTACTCAAACACACATGCCATATCTCGTCGAACTGAGTCGAATGGTACATCGTACTGAGTAATCCAAACTTCGGATAGATGGTCAAAATGGTAGCCGGGTTGAATTGGTTTTATTGAACGTAAAATTGTTCTCAATTTTTAAAAAAAAAACGTATTGTCATGAATTCGCATGCTTAACCCATAATTTTTTTTTTCTCAAAGTGCAATTGCGCAAAGTGTCGGGAAAGAATATCTTTACACTCCGTAAACTGGAACATATTAGAATACGCACAAGAAAATTGAATTTAGAGTCAATCTCAGGATTTCCTGAGTTGTTCAATAAACATCACCGCTTCCATTTTCGATCAATTCGAATACTTTTTATATTTCAGATTAGAAAACATTTTCGCTATAGTCGCAGGATCACGAATTAGTTGTGCGCCTGTTTTCAACATGTCAGCTAAGATATTAGTTTACAGTACTAAACATATTCCGAGAAAAGCTCATTCGAATATGTCCTATTACTATGTACATTTGAGTTTCCGAAAATTTTCGCAGACAATGGCCTCCGGAAAATACAGATACAGAAAAAATTACAATGATGTCCTCTTTTAGCCTTTATATAGACGACAAATAACTTCCTAATACAGAACCTGTGCCTCAATATCTCAGGCGCAAATTGATATGTTGCGATAGTATGGAAAACCTGACCCTTCGAAACTTTTTGGAACTAGTTTGAGAGATTATTTTGGTAATTAGAAATAACAGTTGTCCATTTCACTCATTACTCCGATCATCCACGTGCTGCTATAGCTATAGATGTATCCACGTGCTATAGGTAGCAGCAAGGAAGCCGAGGTTTTCACATACACATGCACGTTGACCCAGGCGCGCTAACAGTGGTGTAACTGCGTAGTAGCGTGCGCTTCCGCAAATAAAGAAATTCTCGATCAATAGATGTATTTGCAAGCGTTGAATGTATTTTATTCAACGCATAACAATGCAAAAATCGCATTCTGCATCTTTTGGTAATCCACATGATTACAAACAGTTATAATCCATAAATGAACTTGTAATATACTACGAAGGAATAGGACGGAATCCTTGTTGATACAACACTGGTTTTGGTGGGGTGGAAACCAGAGAATGCAGAGAAATGGGAGAGGCAATTTTGTTTTCGGGAGCAGAATCATAAAGGATTCGAAATTTTCGCGATTTTCTCTACTAAAACTACCGATCACTTTGGAAGTAATTGGAAATTTGAAATAAATTTTTCGCCAATGTCTTCGGTAATTATCCTAGTTTACTGGATACCATTTTTGTTTTTTATTTTTGGTCTATTTCCAAAGATATTGCGAGATTAAGGCAAAAAGGTACCGATTTGCTGCCCTCTTGGCGCGGAAATGCAGACTCGCACCTTAATACTGTTTTTGCTAGTGATTATGTGGCATACTTCTATGTAGGGAAGTGCGTGTGGTTTACAGTTTTGGCTAATATGCTAGTGTTTTCAAAGTCGAACCTGTGATTGTGTGTAATACTGTGATCCATTAGTGCTGTTTTCTCCTTTAGATGGGCAATTTGTATTTCTGTTGTGTCCGCAGGCCCGATGAGAGGGGGAGGCAGCCAGGGCAATTGCCCTTGGGCCCGGGTCGTAATTGGGGGCCCGCGTTTTTACCCGGAAGATAGGCGAACACGTCCGGTATTCATAAGAGAGCAATAAAAATAGCAATAGTAATTTCTTTGTAATCATTCGCCTTATTAAATTGTTATATGATGAAAGCGTAAAAAATGAAAACTTTATTTGATAGTTGACATTTGTTAAAACAAGCGTTCTCAAGGGAGTCGTCTACTTTGTGTACAAGTTTATAATATGAGTTTTATTGCTTGAATCGACGAAATACATTACATACAAAATATTGAAAAGCCAATTCAAAGTTTTTTCGAAGAAAACGTCAAACGAAAATGCGAGGGCACGGACAGTGTTTATTGATCAACACCGGCACCGGTCAGCCCCGAACGTACATCGCGAAAGGAAAGGGAAGGGATATTAGTCCGATACTTGCTTTTTCTAGATGCCGTATATACTATATACTGCACATTAGGCAAGTATCACGGCAGGAGGATATTTTTTAGTAAGTTAAAACAGTAACAAGTATAGAAGTTGTATTCTACTATTTCGTTATCGACGCCAGAGAGGTGACTCCACTATCTGGACTAGATATCGACCCTTCAACTCATGGACCGGAGACCAGCGGCTTTACTTCCCTTCTGAAGGAAGACGTGACCACATATTTTGACGTAGGACTACGTCTTTGTTTTCGATATAGGGGTGCACGTTGCAAATTCTACAAAAATGGTATGTAACGAAAAGTGGTCCAATTTTAAACGCATATAATTCAGCTCACGATAAATTTTCAAATTTTTTGCGCATGTCGCCCCGAAATACTTCTAAGAATAGATTCCAATAGATAAACTCAAAGATTTTTGATATCATGGCATTAAAAATTTAAATAATGAGCAACCTAGTCAAAATATCGCGCATTTACACACAGAAAATAGCGCTTCCCTAGTCCAGCACGACAGATTTGTGTACCTAGCGCGCTACGCTTCTATGAATGACGTCATCATCGACTATTTAAACGGACGGATTTCGCCAGAGCAGCTCAGTTGCTGTTGAGCGACAGACGAAGCAGGTCACTGCGTTCTGTGTTTTCACAGCCAGTGCAGCTGAGTTAGAAGTCCGTTACACTGCCTGTGGAGGTAGGGTACCCAGTGAATGCGACTGTGCTATCTTTTGTGTTGTGCTCGTTTCCAGCACACTTTTATGTATAATTATTCGTACACAAAATAGTTTGTACATGCGAGCTCCATTTGCAAACACAGTTGACATAGTGTCGTGGTATTAGTTGTCTCTTTCGCTCTACCCATCATCATCAGCGTTGATTCATTTTGCTTTGTGCGCTTGGGTTTAATGTTCGAGGCGAATGTGTAGGTAGGTAGATCTAATTTGTTACTAAATTGCACAACGTAAGTTTATTATTTACGTTCGATCAATTCAGTTATTCATTTCCCCTTCACGTGATTCATTTTCACTCAGCCTATAGTATTTTAATTCTACTAATAGGTACATACTACAAAGCCTATTTATGAATGAATACACTGCCACTTGAAAAACCGTTACAAAAACGCATCTTGTCCATATATAAAATTGTTTTCGATTCTTGTATATTTATAGTTTCGATATATGATTAAGACCACTGCTTTCGCTATATTTGTTTGCGTACTTTAGGAAAGTTACAATAATAACAAAATATAACTAGAATGCTTGGTCTATACATGAAATGTGATTATATTGTCTAAAATTTGATTTTTCTTCACTGGTCCGGGTTTTTTACCACACACAATCGAAAAGTTTTTACAAGCTAATCTTATGCTATAAAGATTTAGTTCCAGATATTAGTTCGGTCACACTTTTCTATCTTCTTTCTTCAGATCTTCTTAAATAAGTTTAATCGGATTCGATCACCTACTACAAATGAAATGACCTGATAACCAAGAAGGTTTGGTTCAATATGTAATATTCGATGTTGATTAGTTGTGATTAAACCATACGTAAGAAATATATTTGATTTATTATTACTATAAATGTACTAAGAAAATAAATATATTGCATTAAGTAGGATAGTCCTACGTCTACAGCTCGTGCAACCCCATAGGGCTGCCCCTTGTAGTTTTTTCACCTCAGAAAAATCTCAACGACCTCGGCTGGGATTGAACCTACACCAACTAGAATGAGTGGCGGTCACGCTTACCACTCAACCACCGGCGCCGTCTAAATATACGTATACGTTCCAATAGTTAACTAAACTCGTATGCCTTCATTTAATATATGATGATGCAATAAACTTAAAATCAAAATGAAAATTCTGCACGAATTTTCGAAAAAAATACATTTTTTGACATTAAAAATGTCTTACTCCACTATCTGGGGCTAGGTGTCATTCTAAAATCTAAACTATCTCCCATGTAACGAAACTATGTAAGGTTTGCACGCTTATAACTCCGATATTACTAGATGGATTTTAATCATTCATACACCAACCGATTCAGAAACACCTAACTTAAATATTGGTAATAATTTAATATCTCCCCAATAAAAGTAGACTTTTGGAAATTGGTAAAATTAAAAAGTTCACAAAAACGGGAAAAATACCATTCGTGAGGCAGATTTCTCAGACACAGCCGTCAAAAGAGGGCAGCTTAGTTGCTCAATGAAACACGAAAAGTCATAAATAGAAGCAACGCATGTCCGTTTAAATCAGTTGTTGCTCTTATCCCACACGAGCAACGTCGTCTCCGGGCGATGCAATAAGCGCTATCGATTTTCGGTAACGTTGGCATTTGCACACACTCGCACCTAAGTGACTAAACCATATACGGTTAGTTTATAAATAGAGGTGACGCGTACCCGTTTGAATCAGTTTTTGTTCTTATGTCGAACGGGTAAGATCATGGCTGCAGCGTCTGGGCACTACAATAAGCGGTAGACGCTATGCATTTTCGGCAGCGGTGGCCGTGTGCGGATTTGTCGGGTACCAGCATGGTGTCACAGAATGATTTGCAAAGTGGGTGCGCGGGGTGGTTTGGATTTAATTCAATACGGTGTGTGCTTGTAACTTGTTAATCCATGTTTACGGCGCTTTGTAGCTGCGTAGGGTAAAGAGCCAATTGGTTTTCATATTTCGGTTATATGTTTTTTATCAGTAAGGCATCTGACAACGTGCTTCTGTAGTTATTGCACTGTTCAGCAGCGTAGTATTTTATATAGGAGAGTACACTCAGATTTTTTACGCGGATTTTGAAATTTACGCGGTTTTCATTAACGCGTTTTTTTTAAATTTACGCGGTTTTTATTTACACGGCCTGTATCCCCTGCGTGAAAAATCTGAGTGTAATTGCATCGGAAACAATCACATTCCCAGCAGAACTTTTTGTTTTCTAATTTCAAGTACTTTTGTTTCGTACTGCACACAACGGAAAATTTTAAAACAGAACTTACCGTCCCAGCAGCAGTTGAAGCGGGTGTTCTTTTTCGATTCAAATTCAAGCCATGTCTTAAGCGTTACTGGACTTAAAATTGTTTTCCCAGTTTAACCAGTCAGAATATCTGTCCTACCCTATGTATTTAAAACACAGTTCTAATTGCGTTTTAAGGTATACAACAAATACGGTTGGGTATACTAATTTAAATTTTAAAATAAATCTGTTTTAAATTATGAAACAAACCGCTGTACTGAAGATATAATTATGTCAGTCCTATTACCACATAAAACACCTATATAACATAAAACGCTGCAGAATTGGTTTAATAATACAACGTTTAGACTACAGAGTTATAACACGTTTTAATAATTAGCAACAAAAAAAATGTCACCAAGATAGCATAAAAACCCGTTTTAACTGGTAGTGCGAACGTTGCATAACAATGTAATTTATCAAATAATTTCATTTTTCCACCACTAATCGATCAAGAAATACTTACACTTAAGATTGTTTACTTAAGTTCATTAGTACATTATTGAAAATTTAAATGGAAAATGAAATTTCATAATTTATGGAGAATCTGTATATTTCCGTTGGCGGGCGTGGGTTTCCTCATCACAGCTCTCAATATGGAACTTTTCTTTTGAATATATTTTCTGGACAGACCAGCCAATTTTTACTAGATGGATCAGCCCAATAATGCCAATCACCTAGTGAGATACTTGATTAATTAATAGATTACCGTTAAAAGACCTTCAATAAATTATGTTTTAATGGGGAGGGTATATAGCAAATTGTAACATATGAAAACAGGCGAGTGAACAAGAACGTGTGTCGATAAGTGTGATAGATAATAAAGCTATATTTTTAATGTCACCGTGGTCGTGTCCTGTACACAACCCTTTAATTTTTTTTTTCGAGAGTTGTCCTACTGGAGCTGTAGAGCTAGGTTCTCGGAAGGGCTCCCCGTCAGAATCACATACTACAATTTGCAGACGAGACAGGCAATGTCGCCCAATAAAACACTGCATTAGGCCAATTGTAGCGGGCCGTGATTCTGAATGTGATATTCAATGTACGGTTCAGGTATGTGCGGACGTAGGGACTCGCAATCGCATGTATCATCGCGAAGGGTTCGAGCATTTGTACGTTAACGTGTTCGATCGCGTGTGCGTTTGTATGTCGCGTATGCTAACGTGTATGTAACCTCGCGTATATAAAATCTATTTTATAACCGTGTGTATTTCGCATATTCGCGTGTGTTCTTTGGATAATCGTGCGCGGACCGTGAATCTAATACTTTATATTTGGTGTACGGCTCAGATGTTAAATGAAAGTGAGATCTTCCATATCACGAGTTCCCGGCGATGTCGCCGTAGAGCGTGTGGTCTAGTGGATATGAGCTTTATTTTTTTGATTGGTCCAACTGAATGTATGGACCTAAATTACTAGAATGAAGGCTAAATATTTCCGGACGTGACCGATTCATGATCGCGCGCGTTTGCGGATTCGCGTTCGTAACTTCCTAAGTACTAAAACGTTCACATAATTACCGGAGTGTTATCAAGTTTGCGCGATAGTGGGCATAGGTGTGCGTAGATGATCGCGAAGGGCTTAAGCGTTCGTATGTTGACGTGTTTGTCGCGTGTGCTCGCGTGTATGTGACTTCGCGTGTATAAATTTTGAAACCCTGCAGCCATTGATATATTCGCGGACCGTCATTCTGATATTTTGTTCGGTGTACGGATCACATTCTGACAGGGAGTGAGTTATCCCATATCACTAGAGTTCCCGGTCATGTCGCCATGGAACGTTTTGTCTAGTGGATATGGGAGCGATTTTTTTTTTACTTTTTCAATTTTATTTATTTTTTTTTAAATAAACATGGACCTAGACTGTTGGTACCGAGGATAGAGACTTCCGGACGATTCCGATTCATGATGGCGCAAACGCGGGAGTTTGTAGATTAACGCTTGAGATCGGGTTGGTAAGTTTATGAGCGCTGAGACATTAACCTTATCACCGGGGTATAATCATGCTTGCGAGTTGGTGGGCGTAGGTTGTTTAGAAAATCGCGAGGGGTTCTAGCGTTTGTACGCTAACGTGATTTTCTAACATATTTGCGTGTGTTGTGTGTTCTTGAATGGTCGCGCGAACCGTGAGTCTGATATTAAATTTTCGGTGCGCGGCCAGAATTCTGGCAGAGAGTGGGATCCCTTATATCGATAAGCTTCCCGGTCATGTCGCCATGAGACGTGCCGCCGAATAGGTATGAGCGTATTTGCCCAATTGGTCCAGCTGAAGGCTTTGACCCAGGCTTCTGGGATCAAAGATAGACCTCCGGACGTGACCGATTCGCAATCGCGCGCGAGGGCATTTTTGTAGGATCCCGCTTGAGACCGCGTTTGAGAATGTGTGAGTGTTAAGATGTTGGCTATCACCATCTTTGCTGACCCAGCTGAAGGCGTGAGTAGAATGGCAGTATAGGATTCGAAAAGAAGAGATAAAAGACAATATATGAGAGACGCAATAGATAAAACAGGTACAAGATACAGCTAAAGTTATGATCATCACATGAAAGACATACATTAGTACTTCAAACACTACTAATACTTGAATACCCAACCACCACACATAGCACATCCTATCTCAATTATCTATTTGTTACTAGTTGATTGTTGTTTATGAGCGGGTGAATAGAAGAAAGATAAAGAACAGAAAAAAGGCTCCTATCAGCCCTCCCGGCCTCCTCGATACACCACTATCGAGGCGTATTGTAATCAACATCTTGAAGCGGGCTTCTTATATAAATAAAATCTTGCGTTATAATGATTGGTGAATTATTAACATAAGAACTAATTAACCTCTAGTAGTAGCACTTGGTGCAAATAGAAACCAAAAAGAGCGAAGGGTCCTTATATTTAGATAATTCTATTTAGTCTATTGTGGCTTGATGATGTTTACAATACTGTCAATCCTCCTGCGAGAGGGATAAAGAAATAGATATTAATAGAGAATAGAATAGATAAGATAATAGATAACACAGAAATAGATATTACATGCATCTAAACTACTTTTAGGTGTTTGGTGATGTGGTTCACGTGGATTGGATTTCTTCAAAAACTACGTGTTTCAGCTTATTAAGTTGATCTAGTTGAGCATTAACTAGTGGCTGAACAGTATGTTTAAGAGAAGGTTCCATCCATAAGAGATTGTCATCTCTGTTTCTGAAAACAGCGAATCCGATTCGTTATAAACGAGTGTTACTCGCCATCTTCACAAGCCAGAGCGACAGAGCGATTTAAAAGATAAAAACACCCACCTTCAGTCTGATCATCTCTTATAGATGACAGTCCATCGATCCGAATCGAATGACTCGATCACTATGCTCAAGATCAAATGAGTCCCCGAACAACTGAACCAGCATGTTCCCCCATTTTAAAGTAGAAACATCCATATCAGCCGCCCGCCAAAACACTCGATCGAATGATTATTAGTCATGAGATTCAGAGATCAATGAACCAGCACTCGCTCGGATCTCCCACTCTTATCGACCAAGCAAGAGTACGCGCCCATTAGGCTCATCACCCAAGCCCAGGGTATTTTCGAAAAAAATACAATTGTAAATATAATCCAAAATCAACATTTGCGTAATTTCAACCAAACATTTAGGTAGAGTTTGGATTAAACCAAGTATACATGCAAATCTTCTCACCAACCAGTAATCAAACGCGTCTACCAAATTGAGTCGAGGTTTTCGACTGCGGATCGAATCCCATTTCTATAGGCACTAAATCGTTAATTTAAAGAGTCGGCATGTCAAACGTAAGAAGAGAGAAAGGGTGGGTACGTTATTGAAAGTTATTTTTTCTTTTGCTGTGTCGATAAAGAAGGGAAGAGTTTTTTTAAAAAAACACGGCTCTGTTAACATTGCTTACAGCCATTAAGGGGCTTCTGAATATGTTTAGTATGCGAATATACAACATGTCTAAAGCCATTGAATAATGTTTCGTGGTCTCTTAGGTATATTCGTTACCCCTAACCTTACCACTTCCCCAATCCTTCCCATCAGGGAAATCATGAAAAGACGATTCATGGCAAGGCACAAATCTCCGATCAACATGGGGAACGTACCATTTGAGCTAGATGCAACTGATTCCTGATTCCTGAGTACCCACAAATTGACAAACGCGTAGCTATTGCAATATTACCGGATTTGGATACCACGGAATAAGAAGCTATCGAAATTCACATGTCTGGCACGCTATATGTGGACGTGGCAATATGAGACAACCGGGGACTAATAGAAACCAAGACATACATACTGAACTAGAGGGCTTAGGTTTAAAAGGGCCCGGCAGTAATACAAGCCTTGGGGCCCGACGCGGCTCTCGACGGCCCTGTGTGTCCGATCTATCCTGTAGAAGTTTGTCCCAAGTATTGTAGTGTGTCTTGTGTCCGCATATCCTGGTTTTTAGCATATTTGACGTCATTCCTATGTAGCATGAACTGCACTGTTTGCATGGAATACTGTAAATAACATTGCTGTGGTGATCGGCTGGAACGGGATATTTAATTTTTGTGTAGAATTGTCCAACTGTTTTTATGTTTCTATGTGCAAGTTGTATGTGTTTGTAGTCGTTTTTCAGGTGTTTTCCAATTTGGTTTGATAAGTATGAAATGTATGCTAATGACCGGTAAGTACAGCGCAAATTCGTTAGTTGGGTGTTCGCTAGTTGGGCTGTTCGTTAGTTCGGTGTTCGCTAGTTGGGGCATGCCCCAACTAAAAGACACTCTTATGTCAAAACTGAAAGTCAAAAACTGATTGACGTTTGAATGTCATTGATTTCAAGGGGTTCATCGGTTGATTTCTGTGGCGATCCAGAAAAAATCATACTTTGAAATTCAATGGAATTTTATTTTTTGAATTCATATTTCGGAATGACTTTAGTGAAATAAATGTGTTAAATATTTCGCTTCTTCCATTCAACATCAATTAGTTTGAAGGTCATCTCTGATGTATTCAATCACATTATCCAATCTTTTTTAGCTAGTAACAACGTAGTATGTTTGTGCTTTATCGGCTTTTTCCCGACGGTGTATCCATTTCCTGTTTTATGTGAAGGAATTTATCAAAAAATAATTGATGGCAAAAAGAACACTAATGACATACTTTGTCACAAAAAAAACAACTTTAAACTGGAAGGAAACAGCCAACTTTTGTGAAATGTAAAATATTTCTGTTTATTTTTTATGAAAGAAAACAAAAAATCTGCGTTTCCCTTGGGTAATTTTTGTCAGCTGTCAGTTGCCCCAATTAACGGATACGATTCGCTAGTTGGGGCGCAGTCGTGACCCAACTAACGAATTTACGCTGTAGTTTGCAGGTTTTTATCGGTAGTCTGAAGGGTGAGTATGTTGCGTTCGTGCATCCTATTGATGAGTATGTGTCAAAGTTTTTTTGGGTAGTTGTTAAGACTGAGTGGTTTATCTATGATGATTATTTTGTCGTCGTCTCGCAGGTTGGATGACAAATAGTTGACTCGATGAATAAAATTGTTGCCCATGTTTATCTTTTGATGGAGCGGATGGAATGAATTGTAATTCAAAAATCTGCCACTTGCGATGGGTTTCATGTACCACTCTGTTTTGATCTGTTGATTCTGTTGTCGTATTAGCATCATGTCTAAAAACGGTATATATATATATATATATATATATATATATATATATATATATATATATATATATATATATATATATATATATATATATATATATATATATATATATATATATATATATATATATATATATATATATATATATATATATATATATATATATATATATATATATATATATATATATATATATATATATATATATATATATATATATATATATATATATATATATATATATATAATATGAATACCTAACAGCTGATTTTAATGCACCCGTGCAGAAGATAGTCAACATTACAGCATTCGAATTACCAGTCTAAGTGTATTCTACTTCTCTTCGGTTATGTCTTTGACATTACCTAACGTGCTCGTGTACAAACGACAACACCAAAACACCTGAAATTACGTCGGTACATTGATGACCTAATACCCCACCAAAATCACTATAGATGTCGCTACTGCGCATAATAGCCTTTTCATAAAAGGCACTCCGTCAACCGGCCCCGGTCACCCCTACTCATCTGGAAACTTGGGAACAAAACTAGCAGTTGAACTTTGCCAGACATGTATCTCGGTGTGGACGTTTGAAAGTTTCGAGGTGGGCCTGAAATTTCATTTGCATAAACGCATCGCAAGTGATGTACGTGAGGGTATATATATATATATATATATATATATATATATATATATATATATATATATATATATATATATATATATATATATATATATATATATATATATATATATATATATATATATATATATATATATATATATATATATATATATATATATATATATATATATATATATATATATATATATATATATATATATATATATATATATATATATATATATATATATATATATATATATATATATATATATATATATATATATATATATATATATATATATATATATATATATATATATATATATATATATATATATATATATATATATATATATATATATATATATATATATATATATAGTGGACAAAAAAATACCGTTTTTAGACATGCTGCTCATACGACAACAGAATCTATAGATCATAACAGAGTGGTACATGAAACCCATCGCAAGTGGCAGATTTTTGAATTACAATTCATTCCATCCGCTCCATCAAAAGATAAACATGGCCAAAAATTTTATTCATCGAGTCAACTATTTGTCATCCAACTTGCGAGACGACGAAAAAATAATCATCATAGATAAACAACTCAGCCTTAACAACTACCCAAAAAAAACTTCGACACAGACTCATCAATAGCATGCACGAACGCAACATACTCACCCTTCAGACTACCGATAAAAACCTGCAAACTACTTACCGGTCATTAGCATACATTCCATACTTATAAAACCAAATCGGAAAACACCTGAAAAACGACTACAATCACATACAACTTGCACATAGAAACATAAAAACAGTTGAAAAATTCTACACAAAAATTAAATATCCCGTTCCAGCCGATCACCACAGCAATGTTATTTACAGTATTCTGTTGAAATTATATGAACCAGGCAATTTCCATTACAGTATTATACATACAGCGTATCGCTACATACACACTCAATCATATGTAGTAGGGCATTGCAAAAAAAATTTTTTTTGAATTCTCGAAGGCCCTCCCTCTCATATTGTGACAAATGTCAAAGTAAGCTCAGATGCCAAATTTCACATCATTTGGACAATTTTAGACCCCCGACCACTTCGCTTGAAATTTTTTGAAATTGGTGCTATGGGAAAATATGGAGGAAAAACACATTAAATGGAATAACTTTTGAAGTAGCAATCAGAAAATTAAAATTTATACCTCTTTTGGAAGGAAATAATCTTAGTATTTGAATGGAGATATATTTGTTTCTAGAAAAATACGGGAAAGTGGGGTACTGGGTCATTTTGGCCCCAAAATCCCCTATTTTTAATGATTTTTCTGCTCCGTGATGCAAATCATACATATTTTGTAGTTTTTCTAATGTGACAAAATTTAAGAAATCGAACGGAACCCTTTTGACCTTAGTCCGAATACGAGAAGTTGGGGTTAAATGGCCTTTTGTCATTCATATTAAACTTCATCATTTTCTCGTGAATATATCTCTATTATTCTTCACTCAATTTTCATAAACTATACCTTGTTGAACGTGGAAAATCCTTAGGATTATAACAAAAATAGATTCGTTACCGGTAAAATTCAGGAACATCAAATTATCTGACATATAGTGTCGATTTCACATTTTTATCATAAAATCGAACATATTAACTCCATTTAACAACAAAATTCTTATTTAATTTACTACTTTTAGTGTAAAATATGCTTAGGGATCACATGAGAAAAGTTTCATTCCTGGAAAAATAGGGGGAGGTGAGGTATTAGGACAAATAATGAAAAAATGAGATTTGTAGAGTAAATATCAAAAAGTTTGATGTTTCTGAATTTTACCTTTAACGTTTTTATTTTTGTTCTATTCCTCAGAATTTTACACGTTCAATAAGTTACATTTTATGAAAATTGATTGAAGAATAATATAGATATATGCATGAGAAAATGATAAAATTTAATATGACTGACAAAAAGCCCTATAACCCCAACTTCTCGTATTCGGACTAAGGTCAAAAGGGTTCCGTTCGATTTCTTAAATTTTGTCACATTAGAAAAACTACAAAATATGTATGATTTGCATCACGGAGCAGAAAAATCATTAAAAATAGGGGATTTTGGGGCCAAAATGACCCAGTACCTCACTTTTCCGTATTTTTCTAGAAACAAATAAATCTTTATTCAAATATTAAAATTATTTCATTTCAAAAGAGGTATAAATTGTAATTTTCTGATTGCTACTTCAAAAGTTATTGCATTTAATGTATTTTTCCTCCATATTTTCCCATAGCACCAATTTCAAAAAATTTCAAGCGAAGTGGGCGGGGGTCTAAAATTGTTCAAATGATGTGAAATTTGGCATCTGAGCTTACTTTGACATTTGTCACAATATGAGAGGGGGGGCCTTTGAGAATTCAAAAAAAAATTTTTTTGCAATGCCCTAATATGTAGTGAGTAGGGCAGACGAACAATCGCTAGTGCAACAGAGCGCTCAGTAGTCAGGACAGTGATAAGAAACCAATATTGTTATCAACAACTATTTCTGAGTTAATACAAAGTGTGTAAACAGTGATCTAGTGTCTATTGCGTGAACCTAATATCACACGGTTGCGGGAGAGTATTTAGAGTGAGTTTTCACTAGAATACGTTTCCCTTCGCTTCGTTGCTCATGTTCACTTTGGAGTTCTGGTAAGTTGGTCGTAGAAGTATGAGAGGGAATTCTTCTAGACTGTTTGACATTCTCCTACCATTCTACTCTCAACAGATTTTGAGCCCAGGATTGCATTATGGAGAATAAAACTCGTCGTTCGTTGGCACCGTTGTTCAGTGGTGAAGAGAAGTCGTTTCCCCTCTGGAAGGTTCGGATGGAGCAACATCTTAAACAGGATGGTTTATTGCACACGTTGGAAAGAACGATTGCGGAGGAAGATTTTGCGGAACCGGTGGCTGGCGCCACGGCAGCAGATGAGAATGCTCGTAAGAAGCTTAATTTGCGCATTAAGCAGGAAGATGCGGCCTTAAACGAGTTGTGGATGGCGCTGAATGACGACTCAATGAGTCACGTGCTTCAATGCAGATCAGTGAAGCAGGCCATGGAAAAGCTGCAGGAAGTTTACCAACCGCGGGGGGCGATTGCCATGATCGGGTTACGGTCAAAATTGTATTTATTGAGCAACCAACGATTCCAGACTTTAAGAGATCTGTTTGCTGCTCATCACGATATTGTGCGTCAGCTTGAGAGCATGGGAGAGGCAGTAGATCACATGGAGCAAATCCGTACACTCCTTGTTACCATCCCTGAGCAGTTTAAGCGTTTGCTGGGCGCGTTGTCGGTGATACGTAAGCAGGATCTAGAGACAATGTCACTGGAACAAATTAAACGTATTTTTTTGGATGCTGATGAGGCTATACCAAAAGAAACCGGGTTGTCGTCCCAGACAGCTTTTATTGGACAGAAGGTCTGGCAGAACCAGAATACGAAGCGCAAAGCTGGCCACAAGCGTCGAAATTGTTTCCAGTTCAAGAAGAAATTTCTCAAGGAGAAGAAATCAATCAACAATCTTGCCGGTGCCATTTCAAATGTGGCATTGATGGCTCAAGTTGGTGCTGGAGCAAATGATAGGGTAACAGAGGTAGATCGCCTGAACGGTTTTAAAGTGAGGATTCCTCTAGAACGCATAAATATGGTTCGCGTGAAGCAAATTGAGGAGGATAAGCTGAGGGACAAAAGGGTTCAGGATACGTCATTTAATGAGTTACCTGTAACATTGCCTCGTGAAATGAGATATTTCAACCATTTGTGGGAAGTGACAGGAAATGAGCAGTCGATTTCAATGGCTAATGGTGATAAAAAAAATTTTTTTCTTCGATGAAAACATGTTACGTAACGATCTAGTTAACACTCCCTCCCCCCTATGTCACAACTTGTCGTACCCCCTCCCCCCCTAAAAGCGTTACGTAATTTATGAATGGTCCCTTACGTGCTCGATGTAAAAATGGATGAATGTTTGAGGCAAACGAATGATTGTGCGAATTTGGGTAAAGTTGCAAGGAATATGCATGTTTGGCATCAACGGTTTGCTCACTTGGGAGAAACAAATTTGAAAAAGCTAGTGCAGAATAATATGGTGAAAGGGCTCGATATTAAACTTAAAAGTGAGGTGCTTAATCCTATTGTATGCGAAAGTTGCATAATAGGTAAGCAATCACGAGAAGCGTTTAATAAAGACGGGAAGGGTCGTTCAAAGAGGCCATTAGAATTGATCCATAGCGACGTTTGTGGGCAAATGACAGAAAAGACATATGATGGGTTTAGTTATTATGTCTCTTTTATTGATGATTTCACTCATTTCGTGATAATTTACTTAATCAGAAATAAGAGTGATGTGTTTCAGAAGTTTGTGGCGTATGAAGCAATGGTTACTGCTCAATTAAATTCGAGAATTTCCATGTTAAGATCGGATAATGGTGGCGAGTATTTTGGTAAAGAATTCATGGCCTTTTGCAGTGGCAAAGGGATCCAAATGATACCTACCGCACCATATACTCCTCAACAAAACGAAGTGAGCGAGCGTATGAATCGCACTCTGATGGAAAAAGCTGTAACTATACTACATGAAAGTGGTATGCCGTATGCCTTGTGGGGAGAGGCGGTTTATGTCTCTGCTTATTTGACAAACCGAAGCCCCACCAACGCATTACCAAAATGCAAAACGCCTTATGAAATGTGGTTTAAATGCAAGCCAGATGTTAGTAAATTGAGAGTGTTCGGTTGTATTGCCTATGCGCATATAAACAAGGTGCATCGTAGCAAGCTGGATGAAAAGAGCAAGATTTTGGCTATGGTCGGCTATAGTCCAAATGGTTCCCGTTTGTGGAATGATAATAGGAATAAAATTATCGTTTCAAGAGACGTTATTTTTGATGAAGGAAAGTTTTATTTCGATAAGAAAAATGAGAGTTCGAACGAAAACGTAAATGCGAATAAAAGCATAGAGAGAAGTGATGAGATGCTTGAGCAAGATTTAACGAAATCGCTAGAGGTGTCTAAGAATCTAAATGAAGAGGTAAATAATGATAAAGAAGATGAGGATTTCTTAGAAGCGGAGGACGAATCTGAAGATGAATTTGAAGATAGTTTCGAAAATGATTCTGTGGATGAAATGGAATCTGAGGTGTTACGTCGAAATCAAAGATCCCGACGAGCACCTGTTTGGCATCGGGACTATTCTATTAATTTTGAAAACAGTTTCTTAGTTGCAAATATTGAAGGAGAAATCCCATAAAATATTGAAACTTTAATGAAATGTGATGATTGGCCAAAATGGAAAGCTGCTATCGATGAAGAAATGGCTTCTTTATTGGAAAATCAGACATGGACCTTGGTGAGTTTCATTCCAAAAGGAAGGCGACCTATCAATTCCATGTGGATATTCACAATAAAAGACGATGAGTCTAATAAGTATAAAGCTAGGCTTGTTGCAAAGGGCTGTTCGCAACGCCCAGGATTGGACTATGGCGAAACCTTTGCTCCAGTGGCCAAAATGTGTACAATACGAACAATGCTTTCAATGGCTGTTAGAAATAATTTATTAATTCATCAAATGGACGTTACGACGGCTTTTCTTAATGGGTCATTAACAGAAGATGTCTTTATGAGATTACCTCCTGATATGGATGGAAATATAAATATGTGTAAATTAAACAAGAGTATCTATGGGCTTAAACAATCCAGTAGAACGTGGAATTTGAGGTTCAATGAAATTATTACTCAGTTGGGTTTTACAAGGCTTGAGTCCGATACTTGTCTTTACATTTGTAAAAATCATGGTTTGTTTATCATAATATATGTTGATGACGTACTTATTATTGGTAAAGATGTAAAGATGATAAAATGGTTAAAACACAATCTTTCCAAACGATTCAAAATGAAGGATTTAGGGGAAGTTCATAACTTTCTTGGCCTAGATATCCGACGTAATTTTGAATCGGGCTGGATGATCTTGTCTCAAGAGAGATATATTTCGAAGATCCTAAATAAATTCGGGATGACTGATTGTAAATCGGTCTCCACCCCAGTAGATCCTAGTATGAAATGGAAGAAAAATATAGGACAACAGACCAGCGCACTGTAGTAGATAAGACCTGCATAGAAAAAAATATATAAATTGAGCATACAAAAATATCTTTTCATTGAATATGGCTGGCAAAAAAAAAGAAAATAGTCATCCCTATTATTTGTAAACGACACGATTCGAGCATAAAGTAGGAAGGTGCCACCAGAATAGAACTTCAATACGTTGTCCCGTTGTAATGTGTGTGCTTTGTAAAGTGTAATTTCGAAGCTCTGGAAACGAGAGGGAAAAACTGAGCGATAAAACGACAGAGCGATGGGTGTGCGACGGTGTGGGTTGCAGTTGAACATATTTACCTAAGCGAGCTGTCCCGTGAGTAAGTGTGTGTGGCTGACGGTTTGAAATCTTATGGGAAACGAGAGGGAGAAACCGAGAGAAAAATAAAGATTGATGGATGCGAGACTGGTGGAGTGGTGGCGTGCTTTATATTGTCAACTGAGCGAAAGCTTTGTCGACGTGTATGTTTTTAGTTGTGAGAGTTGGAAATGAGAGAAGGGAATAGTAAATCCTTCGGTTTTGTGAGCAAGTGTGAGTGTATTGAATGTGGCAAAGAAAGTAGGCACGCGATTATTAGGCAGTTTTTCGAGCACAGTTGGTGGGTCAAGACGCTTGGGCCGGCAGTTGCAGAGAAATGATTCGCAAGGAATGCGACACGCACCTTTCAAGGTCTTGCTGGGTTGTTTACAATATTTAACATTAGTGAGTAGACCCGACATTACGTTTGCGGTCAGTCTGTTTAGTCGATTTCAGAATAACCCGGATGATTCCCATTGGAATGGACTTAAGCGGATCTTGAGATATTTACAAGGCACTCGTAGTCTATGCTTGGTCTATCGAAGAATGAAGGACAAGGAGACACTTTTGGGATACGCTGACGCGGATTTCGCCAATGACGAGGAAGATAGGCGCTCGATATCTGGAAGCGCATTCATGGTATTTGGAAATCTGGTGTCATGGGGAACGAAACGGCAACAACTCGTCTGCTTACCATCGACGGAGGTAGAGCTGGTTTCTCTTTGTGCAGCATCGAAGGAAGGAATTCGGTTGTCAAGAACATTCACAATATTTAAGGATAACATACCGTGCACAAAAATTGCAGAAGAGCCCCGTGACCACCAGAGAACTAAGCATATTGACGTGAGGTATACGTTTCTACGTGAACAAATTCAAATGAAGAAGATAATTTTAAAATACGTGCCTTCAGAAAATCAAGTAGCAGATGTATTTACTAAATCACTTACAAAAACAAAGTTTTCAAACATGATTGAAATGTTAGGAATGAAAATTGAGGGGAAGTGTTGAAATTATAGGAACCAGGCAATTTCCATTACAGTATTATACATACAGCGTATCGCTATATACACACTCAATCATATGTAGTGAGTAGAGAAAACGAACAATCGCTAGTGCAACAGAGCGCTCAGTAGTCAGGACAGTGAGAAGAAACCAATATTGTTATCAACAACTATTTCTGAGTTAATACAAAGTGTGTAGACAACTCTAGTGTCTATTGCGTGAACCTACTATCACACGGTTGCGGGAGAGTATTTAGAGTGAGTTTTCACTAGAATACGTTTCCCTTCGCTTCGTTGCTCATCTTCACTTTGGTGTTCTGGTAAGTTGGTAGTAGAAGTATGAGAGGGAATTCTTCTAGACTGTTCGACATTCTCCTACCATTCTACTCTCAACATATTCCACGGTCTACAAAATAAAATGATAAAATCTACTACAAATGATAAAATCTACCTAAATTTAATTACGTTCGCAAGAACCGTTAAAATGATAAGGAAAATTTTTTGCTGTCTAGAGTATACCTTTTATAGCTTTCGTGAAAGTTGGAGGAGTCATTTCCCCGGTTGCAAGTTGAATAACTTTCAGGAGGCACGTTGATTTTATTTCATTATAATTGTTCTTCGCAGTGCATGTATATTCGCCAGCATCTGATGGAAGAACATCTTTGATGACAATTTGAGCAATCACTCCACTATTGAGCAGTTTAATGCGTTCACAAAAATCAATCATTTTTCCATTTTTTTGCCATTTCAAAATTGCCTCAACTCCATTGACCGAGCAAATCATTTTCACTTTCTGCCCTATTTGTGCAGTAATATTGTTCAACTGTCCTGCCCATGATAGTTTGTTTTTTGAATTACGAATAACATACGATTCTTCTTTGTATGGTTCCATTGGTACTTGCGATCGTATGACTTTTCCAATAGTAGTTCGATCATCTGCTAATTTTATTTTCTGTTTTTCAGACAGTTTTTCCTCAGTGCTGATTTTTCTAGCTGCGTGATGCATTCCAGGAAGGTGAATAAAGTGTACTTTATCAGTAAACTCAACTTCGTGTGCAATACTCACAACACCTGCGGAATTTTTCGCGATGCATGTATAAACTCCACTATCTGCGATAGTAGGGTTATAAATATTTAATTGAAAAATCTCGTTGCCTTCATAGGTTGCCCGTATCCGCTCATCCAGTACAATTTGTTCTTTTTCTTTTAGCCAAAGTATGTCAGGCATCCACCTACTATGCTTGAAAGTGATTTGACATTCTATAATTAAATCATTCAATGGATGATGATAGTAATCTGAAACAAAAAAATTAGTTTTGTGCGGAAAGGAATTGTTGTCGACTACCTCTGATTTTTATAATTACAGGAATTTCCATTTTTTCTATTGTAACTTCGTAAACCTGAACATTTGCGGACGAGCATACTTCCCCGCCTCTATTTTTGGCAATGATTGTATATATACCTTCGTCGGATTTCTGAATATCCTTAAGAATTAATGAATGGAGACCGTCAATCGTTGTTGTATTTAACTTGGATGTTCTTTCAACAAGCTGATCGTCTTTAAGCCACCTAGCTGTTGTTTCGAAACCAGCGACTGAACACTGAAGTTTTATCTCGGATCCTATTGGACCGGCGCGATCTGTTAAATTTGTTAAGAATACAGGGGATCGCTTTGCCAATCGTTCTTTCCTAAATTCATCATCCTTTTCCTTCTCTGTTAGTTCAGGAAGATCTTTTTCCGTATTTTTATAAAACCATGCTGTATCATCATCGTCATCAGCATTGTATGTTTTCCATAAAGAAGGATCCACTAGCTCTTCAAACGATTCATCAGAAGATGATTCTAATTCCTTCTCACCGGATTCTTTTTCTTCTTCTTCGTCATTATCGTCTAAAGGTTTGTTTTCTTTTATTTTAAATTCTTTCGGCATATCTAGATCTTCTAATGCGATGGTTTGTAAATATTTTTCATCTAGATTTGCATTGCCGATGGTAATAGTATCGGTATGATCGGAATTATTTGGCTCATCTGTTATCGTCTGTTCGGTAAATATAGTAACTGGTTCAGTGTCAACTTCTGTTTTAAGTTGTGTTGCCGAAACAGCTTGTAATATATTTTCAGGGACTGCTGAAAATTGTTGATCTTGCAATGAATATTTTGTATCATCTAAATCTAAGCAAATTGTATTTTCCGAATGTTCTTCTTCCTCTATCACTACTACTTCAATTACTTGTTGTGTGGAAATATCATTGCATGCTGCCTCATCTATTACACATTCCGGCGAAAAAAAAAGTGATACATATTCATCCACCCTTGTAATCCCACCAGAAATGTCCATGATAAGAGCCTTGTCTATTATGGCTTTTGATGAAGCCAGTTGCAAATTACGATCTCTCCCAATTTCGAAAGGAGATTTATCTCGAATGAACATAATTTCTTTACGCAGGGGATCGTTCGATTTTAACCGGGAAATGGATACAGATCGGGAATTCCTCTCACGTGCTGCCTCTCTAGATACGTCATCATTATGTTCTACACTCGTAAGGTTAGTAATCATCACTTCAGGAACCAGAGAACTTTTCTTTTTGCTACTTCTCACCATCATATTACTAACTAGTAGAAGCTATTCAACTGAGTTTTTCAACACAACTGGCAATGACCGTGAATAAGGCGCGTTTTATAATGTGGGGAGCGCATTGCTACGTATAAGTTATTTATAACTATGACCAAAATAGATTGTGTTTCGATCTACTACGAGTCATTCAAGCCTTTCGCTGCGAATAGACAGCTAGATACGAATGACTGGTGTTGTTTCCACATCTTATGAAATATCCAAACATCTGAAGCAGGTAGCTTTTAACCCTAGAACGTTCCACATACTTTTTCTACATTAGAACGTTGCACTGAGGTACAAACTAACCCCATGCGCTTGATCACAATTTTCAGAGGTAAAAATGCAAACAAAAGACAAGTGGGGTGGGGCTCCTATAGTTGAGGTGTACCAATAGTTGCAGTAGTGGGTTATACGCCAAACTAAGGTACCAACCATCAACAAATATTTTTTTATCGATTCATCGCACTAAAATTATGCGACAATAAAACTGTTATCCTGGAAATTTTCTCAAATAACTATTGAAAAAAATGATTTTCTTAGAATTTTGAGCTCCCTTGCACCTATAGTTGATATCGTGTACCTATAGTTGCAAGTCCCATAAGAAAGCAATGGGATTTGCAACAATATGAACCGAAATTAGCGATTGCACCACTATTGGTACATGTGTTCCTATAGTGGTACAAGCAGTTTTGAATACATAAATTGGTTATTAAACCATCTTTATATTTTTCCTATGAAGTAGAGACTGGAAGCTTTCGTTTAATGTATTGACATTGCCCATAGGTCTATTCATCGATTTTTTATCAAAAGTTTTCCTTAAGTATGCGACTATTGGTACATCCACCCTAGGGTTGACGCTCCCTAATTCATCTCAGCCCCTCTATTCATCTCATTGCGTGATTACTCAACTTTAAACCAAAAATACAACAATACGACTTTACAGAATCAACCTTATCCAAAGCAAAAAAAAAATCTTTGGAGTGTAAATAATATTTAAGCCGGCGCTAATCTATTCCGACAATGTGTTAGTGTCGGTTTCTGATGAGGCGAAGCCGAAACGCAACATAGTATGAAATAAGGATTTGTGCCCTCCTGTACAAAGACTGGTTTTTACCAACAAATTTTCACCCTAGTGAGAAATTTTGGTTTTTACCAAATTTTCCTCCTTAGGGTGAAATATAGCATAGTGCTTTCGCATAGGCCTGCTAAGCCAAGACAAGTTTCGGCTTCACTTGTGTCTCATCGGCATAAACAGAACTTCTGCTCGAACGGGACATCACGTTTGATCAGTCGTTTGATTGAAACACATAGTGTGTTTTAGTTTTAAGGGATTTGCGTCAAGCCGGCGCTAATCTATTCGGACAATGTGTTAGTGTCGGTTTCTGATGAGGCGAAGCCGAAACGCAACATAGTATGAAATAAGGATTTGTGCCCTCCTGTACAAAGACTGGTTTTTACCAACAAATTTTCACCCTAGTGAGAAATTTTGGTTTTTACCAAATTTTCCTCCTTAGGGTGAAATATAGCAATATTTTGGCATTTATCACATTCTCCAAATAGGCGCAATCAACTTACGATAATTTGAAAATAAACAACTCATTATTTTTGTTCGATTTCTTACCTTGAAATTAGCGATGAGACAAATTTCTTCATCGCTACTAGCTCAGGCTTCGCAATAAACACCGAAACCTTTCACCTAATTGCACATCAATCCACAGATAAATCACTATTACTGGCTCACAGAACGATTCGTTACTAAATCCCGAATAAATCACTCACTTCAGAAATTTGAAATAGTTTGTTTATGGGAAGAAAATGATGAGATGAATTTTTTCTAAATTATAATTTGAATTTTCCTAAAATCATCTCAAAATACTAATTATACACACACTAAAGCACGCACAATGTTGCCAAAGTGATTTATGCGATTGTTGATTTTCGATAACTATTTCAAACAGCATGTCGATAATTCACATAGTAATATACATCCAAATTTTATTAATTCATAACTATTAATATCATGGAAAAATTCTGATTGATAGCTTCAACTTATTAAGCCAAAATCATCAAATTTTGCATGAAATATAAATCTATCACAATGTCGATCATTTTCCATGTTGGTTTGTTTGGCCGCACTGATTTCGGCTTCTTTACGTTCTCCCTCCATAACAGTCTGTTTTATTGTGGTCACATGTAGGTCTTCTGTTCGTCAACCGTTCCAATTTGAGACCAATGTAGGACGGTTTTCAAGCACTTGTTTGCGATTTCTCAGTGGGTGGCATTAGGCGTTTCCCCATGCAATGATATTCATGAAAGGGCCTATGCTATAAAGTTTTAGATTGCATGTCGCAATTTTAAACATTTCAGCAAATGAAAACAATAGTTCAGGGGAATGTGCTTCCTCATAGTGCGCTGTTTTGTTTTCTAGGATTCAAGTCAGAGCAAGCTGCTTTCTTTGTTTACGTAGTACACAGAGTGTTTGTAAGGAGAGTAACGACAACTATGAAATAAGGAACAATGATTATCCACCAGGGTGAATCTAATCTAACAAAAGACTTCTCCAATCCATCTATTGTTAGGTATTGTTCCGTGTATGATAGTTGTCATTCGCTTTACACAAACTTTAATGATCCATACGAAAATAAGCGTTTCGTAGTTCGTGATTTATTATTGTGCCTCAAAACTGTAATGATGGTCATAGTGATAATCGGGTAATTTTCGATTTATTGATTTGATTTGGTTGATTAACCAAGATAATCAATTAAGATTAAGGTTCAAGTTACCTTTTGTCAGCATGTGTTAGATTTGAACGCAGGGTAGTATGGGTAGGAAAAAATATGTTCAGCTTTGCCACCAGAATATCCATTTAAACCTTTTCAAAACTCTAAAAGAGGAATATCAGCCGATTTATTAGATCACAACGATTCAAATCATACAAAAAAACTGCTGGAAAAACTATCCGTTTCGCTAAATGGTGCTTTTGAAAAAGGGGCTGTGATTTTTTGTCACACTACCACAGCGTGCTGGGGCACGCCACACAACTGCGCAATGAAAAAACCACAGCCACTTTTTCAAAAGCACCATTCAGCTAAACCGATGGTTTTTGCAACAGGTATTTTGCATGAATTGAATCGTGATGATCTAATAAATCGACTGATACTCTTCTTTTAGAGTTTTGAAAAGGTTTAAATGGATAATCTGGTGGCAAAGCTGAACACAATTTTTCTTACGCACACTACCAAGCCTTGAGGTAACTTGAGCCTTAATAATCGATTTGATAGTATTCTTATAGCCGTAAGCACAAAGCCGTACCAGCTGTTTTTAAACCGGACTAACTTTTAAACCGGCCTAAAATATTTGGTAAGCTTTAATCAAACGATGCTGTCATTTATATGGCTGCGTTCTGATCTGCGTTGCACGTCAATGTTAAAAAACAACAAATTCAAGTTAAAGAAAATGAGTAAATTCATTCCGATATTTTCTTGCAGTAAAATAGCTTTTCTTCGTCAAATATCTCGTTCCATAGGGTTTGAGAACAATTTGTCAACTTGTTGCCGATATGTTTCTGAACATAGAACTTTAACGTGTTGGATAGTTGAAAGTTGGTCGATGATGTGCAGTACTTTGTAGTGACATAATATGCACAAAAGAAAATAAATTGATATACTTATGCATGTTTTTATTCAGTTTGAATAGGCGCTCGTCGAGTTAGAGGTTAAACCATCGGTTGTAATTGGTGCCATGATAGTTATTTCTCGACAAAAATATGATTACTGGTTAAAACCCAACTGTCAAAATTCTCTTTGAAAGGAAATTCCGGACAGACCGTCGCTGGATAAACACAGTTCATAGCAGTTAATGGAAGAGAAAATTTTTCTCTTTTGTTTACTGCCAGCATCTGTGATTGGCGAGTAACGGTCTGTCCAGAATTCCCTTTCAAAGAGAATTTTGACAGTTGGCTTTTAAGCCGGAATTATATGTTTGTCGAGATTTCATACTTTGATTAAAAAATTGGTTAAAATATTTCAATTTAAATTTAAAATGAACTGTGAGTGTCATTCTAATTGAACATGATACCTATCGACGTGGGGGAGAACATTTATTTTCGTTTCAAGTGAATTTTCACAAGTTTGGAATAAAGATCAATTATCAATGAAGGTCTGCGAATTAAAATTATACACGTTTTTCAGCGAGGTTTAAATAAAAAGTAAACAAAGATCAAACAGAAAATTAAACTTTGACAGAATGATCATTTATATTCACAAGCGCTATATTTAATTTTTTTTCCACTGTGGCAGGCAGAATATAAATATATTTCTTTAATGCATCAATGCAAATTGGAACGATTTATGCCAAAAATCGAAATAAATATATTGATCACCGTTGTGTTCACAATAAATTTCAAAACATTTTTTATTCAGAAGTTTTATGTGATTTTATTCTTATTGGAACATTGCACATATTTAAAATCAATTACTTACTCTTAGCTTAGGGTATTTGTGGAGCTAATTTCTAAGCCGTTAACATTTTGATTCAATTTGCTAACGACCAGTGTAAGTAAATTCATAAAATATTGCATTTTACGATCTATATCCAATTGTCATTTGTTTGGATCTATCCCCTAAAAACAATAATTTTCTTCCGTTATTTACTTTCTTTGATGTGTTATACAATAGATTTATGGGCAATCATTCGTGAAAATATGTTATCGATTTATATTAACGAATTAAATGGTCCCGCTTATTCTCTTAGCGATAAGCAAAAAGAAAAGAATTAAAACAATTCTTATTGTAGTTCTGTTTCTAATTCCCAAAAACAACTTTGATCTGAATTGATTGAATAGATCTCAATTTATCCAAACGTGGTCTACTGTAACCCTGCAATTGGAATCAAGCGTGTAGAGAGAAGAAAAGAACGAGGAAATAAAAAAAAATGCAGGTAGATAAACACGGTAATAAAACTTTACCCATTTCATGAGCTGTCAAAAAATGGGTATTTTATTTCTTATAACAATTGGTGCTTTTTATTTATTTCACAACTACTCGATGAGATAATTTTAAGGGAGTTAACCTGCAAACTAAGGTTCGTAGCGGAAGCTGCAAATTACCGGCCTGCATCTGAGTAAGTGGCGGAAACGGAACATTTCGGCAATGCTCATAAAAACGGCTGTTTAAACTACTGAGGATGTTGCAAATATGCGTTTGGCATTTTTAGAGCAGCCAAAAGATCTAGCCATTAAAAATATATCCAGTTGGCGGTTTTATTTTGTTAAGTAGTTAAGGAGACAATAATGTGAAATGAATGTTATGTTATGTTTTTTTAATTCAGAAATAATTCTATTGACAGTATTTTTCATTCTGGCGTGATTTGCATGAATGGATATTTTTCACGCGTTTTGTTGTAACAGTTCTGCGAAAAATAAAGGGTAAAACATACCCAGGTTGACGTACAAGAGCTGTATTCATTTATGGATATGAACTCTTTACCCACTTAATGGGTTATTCCACTTTTATTGAAAATGCGTAGTTTTCCACGCATTAATTGGTATTTTATTTTATTAGTGTAGTTCGACAGTGCTTGTCTTTCCTTCCTGATAAACTGGCTTATTTATTGCCATCTTTATTGCGAGCAAATTCATCCAGAAGAAAGCCGAAGAGAGGATTGAAAATAACGAAATGTATGCAAGAGAAGCATGACAAATTTTTGCATATTTTTGTCTTCTTCCGGTAACATGATGCTGCCATTTGCATTGCTGCGTTCTGATCAGCAATACACGGCTATGTTAAAAAACTGTACAATAAAGTTAATTTAAAATTCACTGTTTATGCCATTTAATAGTCTGATTATTTCGAAAAAAAATTTTATTGCTCAATAAAATGGTGAATCGACATCTTGTTGAATGGGATTTATAACATAAGTATTGTATCAAATAAAATAATTTTTTCGAGTAATTTCATCACAAGATGGTGGCTCTGCAGCATTTTCACGTCATGCGCGTTTTTTGGAAGGGGTCCACGGTCGGAAATCTATCTCCCGTGATTTTTTACCTAGCACCAAAAACTAAAGTTTCTCTGATTCCTTATGTCAATAGCGATGTACATACGATTTTTTCGATAGTTTGATTTTAAGCGAAATTGCGCAGTTTTGAATGAAAAAACGTAGAGAATGTCATAAAAATCTACACAAAATCGTTAATCAATAAAAAGGTAAGCAATAAAAAATTTAATCCTGCGTACGTGACTAGAAAAATCAATTTTGAATATACTGTGAAAATTTCAAAGCGACCAAAAATCATTTGCTCGAGTTACATTTCCGGCCAGTGGTTTCGAGAAAAACGCGGTTAAGGTTTGCAGTACACATGGGTTATACATAAGCTGACCAACCCTGAAGAAAAAATCCGTACACTACTCCGCATCGAAGCGCGATCGTTCACCACGGTCAGGCACACAGTCTGCGAGGTGTACGGATTTTTTCGTCAGAGTGGTCAGCTTAGTTATACATAAGAAGCGTTGCGGCGAAATTGAAAATTATATTTTTGAATTGTTTTCGTTCTCCATGTTTTGGGATATCATTTTTTACATCCTAAAGCACATTTTAGACTAAGAAATAAAAAATCGATTGTTTTAAAATTCTACAGTGGAGTAACTGCTTAAACAATTTATTATTTAAGATCCATTATTGACTAAAACGTTATTTTGCTAATAATGGTGCATACTATCGAGAACGTTATAGAGTTGTATTGTTTGGGCCTAGCCACTCCAAGGGCTTGAAGAGCTTCTCTAACATTACACTTAGTAGTTTGTCAATTCAGACAAATCTAACTGTTCCAAATTAAATCAAATACTTATAGAAAAAGAGTGGAAGCTTACATCTTTTGAAAAGTTTGTATCAGTTGCTGTTATACAAAACCTTAAAAATTATTTATTTGCTTCAGATAATTATGTCGTCCATGGAATGGAAATTTGAAATTTTAGCCTGGTGGGGCTTATTGTACCATCCTACCCAACTAGTCTACTAACCACGCATATAGAATTTGGCAGACCTACTTTGCTGAAAATGAAGTAATTCAAATTATCAGCACGATTATCCAATCATGCCTGAAATACCAAAAATCCAGCAATTTTAATTAAGAAAAATTATAATTAGTTACTTCTTACAGTCTGCCATCTGTCTGATAATGAATTGATAATTATAAATTTACAAATTGAACCTGATACTGGATGCAGACAAAATTTCTTGGACCAATCGTTCTGAATTTTGCACAATTCTTCTTCTTCACATCATTGCCCAGGCAACTGCAAGAGCTTTTTGCAAACTGCTAATTATTATTATTTCACAATAACATGTTAATCGTTGTTTTAGCAATAATCGGACTTTGGTTTCAAAGTACTACGAAAAAATCAAAAATCGGCCAAAAAATAAAAGCTCCCTTAATTACTTGTGAAATGCTGTGAAAAACAACTATGCAAATGTCTCAACGTTCGTCCAGTAGATTTTGAGTTATGGTGTATACCGCAAAATAAGATTTCGATGTGGTGCCTGACTGAAAAGACAAAGAATCTATGCATCGAAAAAAAATTAAAGTATCCAATTTTTTGCCGATAATACCTTACACAACCCCCCCCTTAAGTTCCGACACGATTTAAGCGATTTTTCCGTATTCAACTTTTTGCGTCATTTTGCCAAGTCATCTGTCTAGTCTCAGCTTTCACAGATCTTTCATACCCCGTGCATATCTGTTCTACCATAAAGAATTAAACGAAAATTTGTACTACAGCGGAAATGCAAATCGTTCAAGATATGCTAGAAAATTATAAATTACGAAACAATACAAGCAAGCTCCGATAGCATTTTAATAACGATCAAAATACGGCTATATGGCATAGCTTCATTTACATTTTTTATTCAATCTTAGTTTTGAACTCTTTCAAAAGCAGTAAAAATATAAATAAACTTCCACTTGCTTATGGCACAGACGTCCATCTTAAGCATTCAACTTGTGTAAAATCTCTAACGGTTTCGAAGGTAGTTTGGATATCTAAACCAGGTGCGCTACTGTCGTCATGTTTTTTTGTGGCTGAGTGCGACAGAATTGACAGCGGTTATTCCTCTACCCAGTCAAACTAGTCCGGAACCGATTCGGACTTCCAGCATGAATTCCAGCTCAAATGCGTCAACCGATAGAGTCGGAATCGGTTGTTTTCTTTGAGCTAGGTTCCATGCAGAATCCATCCAGGATTTCGAACCGGTTCCGGAATCGATTTGACGGATAGTTGGGATAGGTTGGTGTGGCGGCGCTAGTGTTTTTAGTATATTGATTCAAATGTTTACACACGTTTTTTAAATATTTTTGTTCGATCATGGACGTCTGTTCTCTGTGCTTATGGTGTTCTTTGTGAGAAGATACAACTAGAAAAGGGAACAAATGCTGATTATATATTCTTTTCCTCATGTAAAAATAACTAAAAATTGTGAGCAAATTAAACTTCACTCATTTTGATAGCCATATGTAAACTAACGAACTAAAACAATTTTCATCTCTGAATCAAATAATAAAATTTCGTTCGACAGTTTGTTTCAATATGATTCGACTTCTGCTAACCTGTAATATAACTCTTCGATGTGGCGTTTTGAAATGAGCGTGTAGCACCTTCTAGATATAGGACGATAAAGAATATTTAAAAAAATGCATTTAAAATTCGATTACGCCTGTTTTTCGTACGGGATAAAACTTGCTTACTTGCCCTCATATGGTTTGTGTGCAACATGGGCCATAATATTGCACATAAAGTTCGAAAAGTTGATTCAAATTATTGAGATGTATGCAAGAGGAACATGGCGGCCTTTTACACTGTTTTCATTTGGCTTCAGGATGCAGCCATTTCTGCAATGACAGGTACTAAAGTCTTAGGCCGGACTAAACTCAGGCCTAAAATCAAAGATAGTACCGTATGGCGATTCAAGCTTACCGCTATTAGTTCGCCAACAAAAAAAAGTTGCTGGATCTATTTTGATATTTTAAAGCGCTTGTCATTTTATGGTCTGTATGGATTTAGTGTATCATTAAGTCAACTAATCGCACATATAAGCATGAAAGGTTTGAATATAGTGGCTTGAAATTAAGGGGGAAGGACTATTTTTCGTTGATTTGATATTATTTTTTGAATTTTGGGAATCATAAATTGGCTGTTTGAATAAATCAGGATCTATAAAACTACAGTACCCTAAAAATCTTCAACATATGGTTCGTTGCGAGATATATTTGATTTGATGAAAAAAAATCAGTAATTTTCGTAACAATTAAATAAGTTAAAAAACTGACAGTGGGGTAAAAGTGCGCATAGCATATCCGCCCCAAATCAAAAGACGCGAGTGAAGCGTTTTATATAAAAATTGAACTAATTCTTCCATGATTTAAAGAAGGAACCAGCATCTTCAATAACTGCGAGCTCACCGGTCAAATCACGACTGATATGAGCGGTTTAGGAACAAAAGCATCAGCATAACTGGTTCCAAGGAAATATATAGAGTGTCGAAAGCTCAGAGTAATTAAAAAAGAACCAAAAAACTATGAATAAGTAAATAAAGATGTATTTCCAATATAAATAGCAAATTCGCAAAAATTTTTGTAGTGATCTACCCAACTATGACAAATAATGATGTTACCAGGGATGACAGTTTGATCATGAACCACATTGTCGAAAAGATGAAACATCCAAGTTTTTTCAACATAATGGAAAACTGAACAACATCAACCGAGGCATAGGGAGGGGTACTTTTTAGTTATGAAGGACGAGTAAGAGAGGATGGATATCCTAAAGACACATTCTTTCGTGACGTTACAACGATTTGACGATTCTTCATTTCATAAATATGTTATAAATTTATCAAATGAACGCCTGCATCAAAACTTATTACAGATTCGGAAAGCTGACAAAATTTTACTAAAGATTTAATAAACATAAACTGAATATACTGGAAGAGGATTGTTTTATGATCGATAATGTAACGTGACGTTACAACGCGTCACTAATTAGAACTTTCAACGTATTTATAAAAAAGTCAAAATATCTGCTCTATAAGATTTTTTATCAAGAACAAATCTTCTATGATGTATTTCTAAATAGCATACGAATAACTAGGTGTCATTAAATATATTTTTTATTGTTTTGTTTCGTATAAAGCATCTTTTAACTTTCGTGACGTTACAACGCTCCTTTCGCAGAAAAGCGATATCTTATTGCGTTGTAACGTCACGAAAATCTTCAACTTTTCTAAAACTCTGTAAGTTACGCTGGTGCTATTGTTTTGAGTAAAATTTTAAATATTTATCACATTTAGCCATGATTTAATGATAATTAACTCGAATAACAATATGGGGTTGTTGAAAAATCACGATACAGTTTATTTTTTGATTGTAGCAGAAATAATTGATCAAACTAAGAAAATTTTTATTTCATATCTTGTTGTGGATAGATTTGAGCCATTAGACACATTTATTTATTTGACACGGCTCAATATGGTAGTTTAACGAAGCCAAAATGGCAGCATTTATCACATATTTCACAAACAAAAAGAAATTGGCAGTACTGCTTCCTTTAATTTCGTAAGGAATCAGGTTCCCGATCAGAGTTTATAGCATGATATTTATTTTGTTGGGCTTAAGCAAGTGGATTTAATTGACAAAGCGAGCACAATTTAAGCACCAGACAATCGACAATGCTAAGTATTCTGAAATATTGTATATATTATAGTTACAAAGATTCAGAGAAAAAGAACACGTCACATCGCCGTGATGTTACTAAAGAGTGTGTTACATCCAATCGTCAATCCGACGGAATTTTAAATGTCTGCAAATACCAATAAACACTCCCTCATCTCTCTTTTTTGAGCTCATTTGAGATGAGCCCAAGCCTTTTTATCCGACTCTAAGCAATTGAGACGATTTAGTGCGGTCACCCAAATAGGTCTCCGTAGACTCAATTATGTTTTTGCAACCTCCCGAGAATTCGGATAGATACCCGTCTATATTGGATTTAATACGTCAGGCATTTCGATTATGTAGCTGCTTCGACGATGTATTTCGGCTTGTAACGGAAGAATTGGTTAGTTACTAACTGATGGCACGTACGACTACAACAGAGGTTGCGGACAACTTTAAAACGAGCGTCTCGTCGATGATGGCGAAGTGTGGAATGGTTGATTACTGTGAGAAAAGATATATTCAGGAAACGCATTATTATTCATGGCTAAATACTAACTCGAGAACAAAGTTCAAAAATTCCATCGCATGTCCTGGACTACGTTGCTGTTAGCGTAATTGCATCGGAACGTGCCATATGACCGGCGCCGAGGAGAGTACAGCGTAGGTGGACTTTTAAATGAAATATAATGTGACGTTGCTCAATCGTTTATTAAAATACCTTCTCCAGTGCATTCAAGTGTTTTAAATCAAATCTTACCTAAAGTTTCGTTTATTTTCTGAATCTATAATTAGGTTTGATGAAGGAGTTCATTTGAAAAAGTTATAAGAGATTTATAGAATAAAGGTTGGTCAAATCGTTGTAACGACAAGAAAGAATGTGTCGATGGTATATAACCCCTTAAGCCCTTAAGGATATACATTTTGATTTTATGAATATCACGCTAGTATAATTTCCTGTTTACGAAACAACTTGAAAGCATTTAAATAAACCATACGTAGGAAACTTTGACACTATATCTGATAAATCATTCAAGCGTCCGATAAAAGTTGAATTTCGTGACGTTACAACGCAAAGTGTACCCTGTTCTAACTTTAGTTCCACATATCCAATAAATGAAATTGTATGCTTTTTAGAAAAGTATTTTTGAATACAAAGAGAATCCGGAATATAAATTTGAACAAAATTTTAGTTTTTTAATAAAATAAAAAATGGGCATTTTTCGTGACGTTACAACGCAGAAACAATCAAAACTTCTATTAGTTCAAAAAGTATTAGTGATCAAATCAAGAAAAAAATCTTTCCAGTTTTACTGTTCTACACTCAATAACGAACAAATTCCTTTAAACAGATAAAAATTTCAATAATAGTTTCATGAAATAGAACTTTTCTTAGAAGTCAATAATTCAGAAGCCATTTTCCGTGAAATTCAACTTACTTTTCTATATATTTTTCAACTATTTGTCGAAATGCTAATAGTTGGATTACATAACTTTTCAATGGTTTAAACACTACCGAATCGAGGAAAAAATATTGTGATACCAAAATAAGACAAAACAAAAACGTCCTTCTGGTGTACAAGCCCGCGGAATGTGTCTAAAATTGATTGGTTTAATTTATGGGCGGAAATAAATCGGCTATTTGAGCTGTGCGCACTTTTGCCCCGTGCTATGCGCACTCTTGCCCCGACCATGGGGCAAAAGTGCGCATTTGACTATTCATAAGAAAATAACTATTTCTCGGATTACAAGCAAAACCAAGAGATATATAGTATTACGTTTTGAAGATGTGTGATGAGAGTATTAATTTGTAATCATTCCGATTTTCTAGTGCTTTTCTACCAATAGCTATTTTACGAAAACTGTTAGGTGCGCACTTTTGCCCCACCTTACTCTATATTATTATCATCCTATTATCATATTCTATAGACAAATAGTTGACGAAACTGATTTATACCACAAGTAATGCACTGGTACTATGAGCCAGTAGTTATATGTCCAATTGGACACCGACCAAGAAAGATCCTTGAAATTAGTAAGATTAGTTATACGGTAGAATAAATTTGTTTATCTAAATATTTACATACTACATAGAACAACTTGTGTGTCATAAACAGTTCATTACAACTTGATCGTTGAGTTTCAATAATTAACTATCAAAAACAATACCTTGGTATTAACATTATTTTACAGTACGGTTGCAGGGTTAGTATTGCGACTCTACTTATCACTAAGCGTTCATTCTGGCTGGGGCTCGAGCATACGCCGAGGTCATCGCTGTAGCCATTGAACCGCCTGACTAGGGCATTTTCAATTACGTACATGTTGTTTTGGGATTTTTAAAACACAAACAAGCATACAATTAAGTTGAACTTTTGAAATAAATGTCGAAATTACTTGTTGTTAGTTTTTTTGTCCAAAAACATTTAAAAAGTTAGTTGGGAAACTTCACATCCCAAACGATCTAGTGTCATATACAATTCAAGTAATACAAACTTTCTCGGTTGTGGTCCATTAGGAGGTAGATAACAGTAAATTATCTATCTCTGGACTTAATCAGCCTGGACGCCGTGTCCCTGGAGTCCTGCTCTCATGTCGTAGAAGGCAGAAGTAAAAGGAGTCACAAGTTAACTTTTAGCCGAAAACCAAAAGGCTGGACTAAAATAAGTCAGCAAACGGAGCATAATTGACCTTTCCATCGCTGTGTCAACCGAAGTTCTAACATAATGGATGATTGTATCGATTTTGTTTGCTATTTTCGGCAAATTTGAGACTAAGAGAAACGAAAGCAGTGAAATTGAAAGATGGATAGGAATTCTGGAGTGAATCAATTATAAACTTAGAACGAAAAACTTGGACTAGGCAGGCTCATGTGGACATGATCGAAAGGAAATTTGAAAAATTCTTTGCCTTCTGCTAAATAGGAGTTGGGCGTTATAATCATGTTAAAATGCCGGCGTCGGAGGTAAAACGTGACGATGAATAATGTTTGTCTTGTCTTTGTCTTGTCTTTGTCTTGTCTTTGTCTTGTCTTTGTCTTGTCTTTGTCTTGTCTTTGTCTTGTCTTTGTCTTGTCTTTGTCTTGTCTTTGTCTTGTCTTTGTCTTGTCTTTGTCTTGTCTTTGTCTTGTCTTTGTCTTGTCTTTGTCTTGTCTTTGTCTTGTCTTTGTCTTGTCTTTGTCTTGTCTTTGTCTTGTCTTTGTCTTGTCTTTGTCTTGTCTTTGTCTTGTCTTTGTCTTGTCTTTGTCTTGTCTTTGTCTTGTCTTTGTCTTGTCTTTGTCTTGTCTTTGTCTTGTCTTTGTCTTGTCTTTGTCTTGTCTTTGTCTTGTCTTTGTCTTGTCTTTGTCTTGTCTTTGTCTTGTCTTTGTCTTGTCTTTGTCTTGTCTTTGTCTTGTCTTTGTCTTGTCTTTGTCTTGTCTTTGTCTTGTCTTTGTCTTGTCTTTGTCTTGTCTTTGTCTTGTCTTTGTCTTGTCTTTGTCTTGTCTTTGTCTTGTCTTTGTCTTGTCTTTGTCTTGTCTTTGTCTTGTCTTTGTCTTGTCTTTGTCTTGTCTTTGTCTTGTCTTTGTCTTGTCTTTGTCTTGTCTTTGTCTTGTCTTTGTCTTGTCTTTGTCTTGTCTTTGTCTTGTCTTTGTCTTGTCTTTGTCTTGTCTTTGTCTTGTCTTTGTCTTGTCTTTGTCTTGTCTTTGTCTTGTCTTTGTCTTGTCTTTGTCTTGTCTTTGTCTTGTCTTTGTCTTGTCTTTGTCTTGTCTTTGTCTTGTCTTTGTCTTGTCTTTGTCTTGTCTTTGTCTTGTCTTTGTCTTGTCTTTGTCTTGTCTTTGTCTTGTCTTTGTCTTGTCTTTGTCTTGTCTTTGTCTTGTCTTTGTCTTGTCTTTGTCTTGTCTTTGTCTTGTCTTTGTCTTGTCTTTGTCTTGTCTTTGTCTTGTCTTTGTCTTGTCTTTGTCTTGTCTTTGTCTTGTCTTTGTCTTGTCTTTGTCTTGTCTTTGTCTTGTCTTTGTCTTGTCTTTGTCTTGTCTTTGTCTTGTCTTTGTCTTGTCTTTGTCTTGTCTTTGTCTTGTCTTTGTCTTGTCTTTGTCTTGTCTTTGTCTTGTCTTTGTCTTGTCTTTGTCTTGTCTTTGTCTTGTCTTTGTCTTGTCTTTGTCTTGTCTTTGTCTTGTCTTTGTCTTGTCTTTGTCTTGTCTTTGTCTTGTCTTTGTCTTGTCTTTGTCTTGTCTTTGTCTTGTCTTTGTCTTGTCTTTGTCTTGTCTTTGTCTTGTCTTTGTCTTGTCTTTGTCTTGTCTTTGTCTTGTCTTTGTCTTGTCTTTGTCTTGTCTTTGTCTTGTCTTTGTCTTGTCTTTGTCTTGTCTTTGTCTTGTCTTTGTCTTGTCTTTGTCTTGTCTTTGTCTTGTCTTTGTCTTGTCTTTGTCTTGTCTTTGTCTTGTCTTTGTCTTGTCTTTGTCTTGTCTTTGTCTTGTCTTTGTCTTGTCTTTGTCTTGTCTTTGTCTTGTCTTTGTCTTGTCTTTGTCTTGTCTTTGTCTTGTCTTTGTCTTGTCTTTGTCTTGTCTTTGTCTTGTCTTTGTCTTGTCTTTGTCTTGTCTTTGTCTTGTCTTTGTCTTGTCTTTGTCTTGTCTTTGTCTTGTCTTTGTCTTGTCTTTGTCTTGTCTTTGTCTTGTCTTTGTCTTGTCTTTGTCTTGTCTTTGTCTTGTCTTTGTCTTGTCTTTGTCTTGTCTTTGTCTTGTCTTTGTCTTGTCTTTGTCTTGTCTTTGTCTTGTCTTTGTCTTGTCTTTGTCTTGTCTTTGTCTTGTCTTTGTCTTGTCTTTGTCTTGTCTTTGTCTTGTCTTTGTCTTGTCTTTGTCTTGTCTTTGTCTTGTCTTTGTCTTGTCTTTGTCTTGTCTTTGTCTTGTCTTTGTCTTGTCTTTGTCTTGTCTTTGTCTTGTCTTTGTCTTGTCTTTGTCTTGTCTTTGTCTTGTCTTTGTCTTGTCTTTGTCTTGTCTTTGTCTTGTCTTTGTCTTGTCTTTGTCTTGTCTTTGTCTTGTCTTTGTCTTGTCTTTGTCTTGTCTTTGTCTTGTCTTTGTCTTGTCTTTGTCTTGTCTTTGTCTTGTCTTTGTCTTGTCTTTGTCTTGTCTTTGTCTTGTCTTTGTCTTGTCTTTGTCTTGTCTTTGTCTTGTCTTTGTCTTGTCTTTGTCTTGTCTTTGTCTTGTCTTTGTCTTGTCTTTGTCTTGTCTTTGTCTTGTCTTTGTCTTGTCTTTGTCTTGTCTTTGTCTTGTCTTTGTCTTGTCTTTGTCTTGTCTTTGTCTTGTCTTTGTCTTGTCTTTGTCTTGTCTTTGTCTTGTCTTTGTCTTGTCTTTGTCTTGTCTTTGTCTTGTCTTTGTCTTGTCTTTGTCTTGTCTTTGTCTTGTCTTTGTCTTGTCTTTGTCTTGTCTTTGTCTTGTCTTTGTCTTGTCTTTGTCTTGTCTTTGTCTTGTCTTTGTCTTGTCTTTGTCTTGTCTTTGTCTTGTCTTTGTCTTGTCTTTGTCTTGTCTTTGTCTTGTCTTTGTCTTGTCTTTGTCTTGTCTTTGTCTTGTCTTTGTCTTGTCTTTGTCTTGTCTTTGTCTTGTCTTTGTCTTGTCTTTGTCTTGTCTTTGTCTTGTCTTTGTCTTGTCTTTGTCTTGTCTTTGTCTTGTCTTTGTCTTGTCTTTGTCTTGTCTTTGTCTTGTCTTTGTCTTGTCTTTGTCTTGTCTTTGTCTTGTCTTTGTCTTGTCTTTGTCTTGTCTTTGTCTTGTCTTTGTCTTGTCTTTGTCTTGTCTTTGTCTTGTCTTTGTCTTGTCTTTGTCTTGTCTTTGTCTTGTCTTTGTCTTGTCTTTGTCTTGTCTTTGTCTTGTCTTTGTCTTGTCTTTGTCTTGTCTTTGTCTTGTCTTTGTCTTGTCTTTGTCTTGTCTTTGTCTTGTCTTTGTCTTGTCTTTGTCTTGTCTTTGTCTTGTCTTTGTCTTGTCTTTGTCTTGTCTTTGTCTTGTCTTTGTCTTGTCTTTGTCTTGTCTTTGTCTTGTCTTTGTCTTGTCTTTGTCTTGTCTTTGTCTTGTCTTTGTCTTGTCTTTGTCTTGTCTTTGTCTTGTCTTTGTCTTGTCTTTGTCTTGTCTTTGTCTTGTCTTTGTCTTGTCTTTGTCTTGTCTTTGTCTTGTCTTTGTCTTGTCTTTGTCTTGTCTTTGTCTTGTCTTTGTCTTGTCTTTGTCTTGTCTTTGTCTTGTCTTTGTCTTGTCTTTGTCTTGTCTTTGTCTTGTCTTTGTCTTGTCTTTGTCTTGTCTTTGTCTTGTCTTTGTCTTGTCTTTGTCTTGTCTTTGTCTTGTCTTTGTCTTGTCTTTGTCTTGTCTTTGTCTTGTCTTTGTCTTGTCTTTGTCTTGTCTTTGTCTTGTCTTTGTCTTGTCTTTGTCTTGTCTTTGTCTTGTCTTTGTCTTGTCTTTGTCTTGTCTTTGTCTTGTCTTTGTCTTGTCTTTGTCTTGTCTTTGTCTTGTCTTTGTCTTGTCTTTGTCTTGTCTTTGTCTTGTCTTTGTCTTGTCTTTGTCTTGTCTTTGTCTTGTCTTTGTCTTGTCTTTGTCTTTTGTCTTGTCTTTGTCTTGTCTTTGTCTTGTCTTTGTCTTGTCTTTGTCTTGTCTTTGTCTTGTCTTTGTCTTGTCTTTGTCTTGTCTTTGTCTTGTCTTTGTCTTGTCTTGTCTTGTCTTGTCTTTGTCTTGTCTTTGTCTTGTCTTTGTCTTGTCTTTGTCTTGTCTTTGTCTTGTCTTTGTCTTGTCTTTGTCTTGTCTTTGTCTTGTCTTTGTCTTGTCTTTGTCTTGTCTTTGTCTTGTCTTTGTCTTGTCTTTGTCTTGTCTTTGTCTTGTCTTTGTCTTGTCTTTGTCTTGTCTTTGTCTTGTCTTTGTCTTGTCTTTGTCTTGTCTTTGTCTTGTCTTTGTCTTGTCTTTGTCTTGTCTTTGTCTTGTCTTTGTCTTGTCTTTGTCTTGTCTTTGTCTTGTCTTTGTCTTGTCTTTGTCTTGTCTTTGTCTTGTCTTTGTCTTGTCTTTGTCTTGTCTTTGTCTTGTCTTTGTCTTGTCTTTGTCTTGTCTTTGTCTTGTCTTTGTCTTGTCTTTGTCTTGTCTTTGTCTTGTCTTTGTCTTGTCTTTGTCTTGTCTTTGTCTTGTCTTTGTCTTGTCTTTGTCTTGTCTTTGTCTTGTCTTTGTCTTGTCTTTGTCTTGTCTTTGTCTTGTCTTTGTCTTGTCTTTGTCTTGTCTTTGTCTTGTCTTTGTCTTGTCTTTGTCTTGTCTTTGTCTTGTCTTTGTCTTGTCTTTGTCTTGTCTTTGTCTTGTCTTTGTCTTGTCTTTGTCTTGTCTTTGTCTTGTCTTTGTCTTGTCTTTGTCTTGTCTTTGTCTTGTCTTTGTCTTGTCTTTGTCTTGTCTTTGTCTTGTCTTTGTCTTGTCTTTGTCTTGTCTTTGTCTTGTCTTTGTCTTGTCTTTGTCTTGTCTTTGTCTTGTCTTTGTCTTGTCTTTGTCTTGTCTTTGTCTTGTCTTTGTCTTGTCTTTGTCTTGTCTTTGTCTTGTCTTTGTCTTGTCTTTGTCTTGTCTTTGTCTTGTCTTTGTCTTGTCTTTGTCTTGTCTTTGTCTTGTCTTTGTCTTGTCTTTGTCTTGTCTTTGTCTTGTCTTTGTCTTGTCTTTGTCTTGTCTTTGTCTTGTCTTTGTCTTGTCTTTGTCTTGTCTTTGTCTTGTCTTTGTCTTGTCTTTGTCTTGTCTTTGTCTTGTCTTTGTCTTGTCTTTGTCTTGTCTTTGTCTTGTCTTTGTCTTGTCTTTGTCTTGTCTTTGTCTTGTCTTTGTCTTGTCTTTGTCTTGTCTTTGTCTTGTCTTTGTCTTGTCTTTGTCTTGTCTTTGTCTTGTCTTTGTCTTGTCTTTGTCTTGTCTTTGTCTTGTCTTTGTCTTGTCTTTGTCTTGTCTTTGTCTTGTCTTTGTCTTGTCTTTGTCTTGTCTTTGTCTTGTCTTTGTCTTGTCTTTGTCTTGTCTTTGTCTTGTCTTTGTCTTGTCTTTGTCTTGTCTTTGTCTTGTCTTTGTCTTGTCTTTGTCTTGTCTTTGTCTTGTCTTTGTCTTGTCTTTGTCTTGTCTTTGTCTTGTCTTTGTCTTGTCTTTGTCTTGTCTTTGTCTTGTCTTTGTCTTGTCTTTGTCTTGTCTTTGTCTTGTCTTTGTCTTGTCTTTGTCTTGTCTTTGTCTTGTCTTTGTCTTGTCTTTGTCTTGTCTTTGTCTTGTCTTTGTCTTGTCTTTGTCTTGTCTTTGTCTTGTCTTTGTCTTGTCTTTGTCTTGTCTTTGTCTTGTCTTTGTCTTGTCTTTGTCTTGTCTTTGTCTTGTCTTTGTCTTGTCTTTGTCTTGTCTTTGTCTTGTCTTTGTCTTGTCTTTGTCTTGTCTTTGTCTTGTCTTTGTCTTGTCTTTGTCTTGTCTTTGTCTTGTCTTTGTCTTGTCTTTGTCTTGTCTTTGTCTTGTCTTTGTCTTGTCTTTGTCTTGTCTTTGTCTTGTCTTTGTCTTGTCTTTGTCTTGTCTTTGTCTTGTCTTTGTCTTGTCTTTGTCTTGTCTTTGTCTTGTCTTTGTCTTGTCTTTGTCTTGTCTTTGTCTTGTCTTTGTCTTGTCTTTGTCTTGTCTTTGTCTTGTCTTTGTCTTGTCTTTGTCTTGTCTTTGTCTTGTCTTTGTCTTGTCTTTGTCTTGTCTTTGTCTTGTCTTTGTCTTGTCTTTGTCTTGTCTTTGTCTTGTCTTTGTCTTGTCTTTGTCTTGTCTTTGTCTTGTCTTTGTCTTGTCTTTGTCTTGTCTTTGTCTTGTCTTTGTCTTGTCTTTGTCTTGTCTTTGTCTTGTCTTTGTCTTGTCTTTGTCTTGTCTTTGTCTTGTCTTTGTCTTGTCTTTGTCTTGTCTTTGTCTTGTCTTTGTCTTGTCTTTGTCTTGTCTTTGTCTTGTCTTTGTCTTGTCTTTGTCTTGTCTTTGTCTTGTCTTTGTCTTGTCTTTGTCTTGTCTTTGTCTTGTCTTTGTCTTGTCTTTGTCTTGTCTTTGTCTTGTCTTTGTCTTGTCTTTGTCTTGTCTTTGTCTTGTCTTTGTCTTGTCTTTGTCTTGTCTTTGTCTTGTCTTTGTCTTGTCTTTGTCTTGTCTTTGTCTTGTCTTTGTCTTGTCTTTGTCTTGTCTTTGTCTTGTCTTTGTCTTGTCTTTGTCTTGTCTTTGTCTTGTCTTTGTCTTGTCTTTGTCTTGTCTTTGTCTTGTCTTTGTCTTGTCTTTGTCTTGTCTTTGTCTTGTCTTTGTCTTGTCTTTGTCTTGTCTTTGTCTTGTCTTTGTCTTGTCTTTGTCTTGTCTTTGTCTTGTCTTTGTCTTGTCTTTGTCTTGTCTTTGTCTTGTCTTTGTCTTGTCTTTGTCTTGTCTTTGTCTTGTCTTTGTCTTGTCTTTGTCTTGTCTTTGTCTTGTCTTTGTCTTGTCTTTGTCTTGTCTTTGTCTTGTCTTTGTCTTGTCTTTGTCTTGTCTTTGTCTTGTCTTTGTCTTGTCTTTGTCTTGTCTTTGTCTTGTCTTTGTCTTGTCTTTGTCTTGTCTTTGTCTTGTCTTTGTCTTGTCTTTGTCTTGTCTTTGTCTTGTCTTTGTCTTGTCTTTGTCTTGTCTTTGTCTTGTCTTTGTCTTGTCTTTGTCTTGTCTTTGTCTTGTCTTTGTCTTGTCTTTGTCTTGTCTTTGTCTTGTCTTTGTCTTGTCTTTGTCTTGTCTTTGTCTTGTCTTTGTCTTGTCTTTGTCTTGTCTTTGTCTTGTCTTTGTCTTGTCTTTGTCTTGTCTTTGTCTTGTCTTTGTCTTGTCTTTGTCTTGTCTTTGTCTTGTCTTTGTCTTGTCTTTGTCTTGTCTTTGTCTTGTCTTTGTCTTGTCTTTGTCTTGTCTTTGTCTTGTCTTTGTCTTGTCTTTGTCTTGTCTTTGTCTTGTCTTTGTCTTGTCTTTGTCTTGTCTTTGTCTTGTCTTTGTCTTGTCTTTGTCTTGTCTTTGTCTTGTCTTTGTCTTGTCTTTGTCTTGTCTTTGTCTTGTCTTTGTCTTGTCTTTGTCTTGTCTTTGTCTTGTCTTTGTCTTGTCTTTGTCTTGTCTTTGTCTTGTCTTTGTCTTGTCTTTGTCTTGTCTTTGTCTTGTCTTTGTCTTGTCTTTGTCTTGTCTTTGTCTTGTCTTTGTCTTGTCTTTGTCTTGTCTTTGTCTTGTCTTTGTCTTGTCTTTGTCTTGTCTTTGTCTTGTCTTTGTCTTGTCTTTGTCTTGTCTTTGTCTTGTCTTTGTCTTGTCTTTGTCTTGTCTTTGTCTTGTCTTTGTCTTGTCTTTGTCTTGTCTTTGTCTTGTCTTTGTCTTGTCTTTGTCTTGTCTTTGTCTTGTCTTTGTCTTGTCTTTGTCTTGTCTTTGTCTTGTCTTTGTCTTGTCTTTGTCTTGTCTTTGTCTTGTCTTTGTCTTGTCTTTGTCTTGTCTTTGTCTTGTCTTTGTCTTGTCTTTGTCTTGTCTTTGTCTTGTCTTTGTCTTGTCTTTGTCTTGTCTTTGTCTTGTCTTTGTCTTGTCTTTGTCTTGTCTTTGTCTTGTCTTTGTCTTGTCTTTGTCTTGTCTTTGTCTTGTCTTGTCTTTGTCTTGTCTTTGTCTTGTCTTTGTCTTGTCTTTGTCTTGTCTTTGTCTTGTCTTTGTCTTGTCTTTGTCTTGTCTTTGTCTTGTCTTTGTCTTGTCTTTGTCTTGTCTTTGTCTTGTCTTTGTCTTGTCTTTGTCTTGTCTTTGTCTTGTCTTTGTCTTGTCTTTGTCTTGTCTTTGTCTTGTCTTTGTCTTGTCTTTGTCTTGTCTTTGTCTTGTCTTTGTCTTGTCTTTGTCTTGTCTTTGTCTTGTCTTTGTCTTGTCTTTGTCTTGTCTTTGTCTTGTCTTTGTCTTGTCTTTGTCTTGTCTTTGTCTTGTCTTTGTCTTGTCTTTGTCTTGTCTTTGTCTTGTCTTTGTCTTGTCTTTGTCTTGTCTTTGTCTTGTCTTTGTCTTGTCTTTGTCTTGTCTTTGTCTTGTCTTTGTCTTGTCTTTGTCTTGTCTTTGTCTTGTCTTTGTCTTGTCTTTGTCTTGTCTTTGTCTTGTCTTTGTCTTGTCTTTGTCTTGTCTTTGTCTTGTCTTTGTCTTGTCTTTGTCTTGTCTTTGTCTTGTCTTTGTCTTGTCTTTGTCTTGTCTTTGTCTTGTCTTTGTCTTGTCTTTGTCTTGTCTTTGTCTTGTCTTTGTCTTGTCTTTGTCTTGTCTTTGTCTTGTCTTTGTCTTGTCTTTGTCTTGTCTTTGTCTTGTCTTTGTCTTGTCTTTGTCTTGTCTTTGTCTTGTCTTTGTCTTGTCTTTGTCTTGTCTTTGTCTTGTCTTTGTCTTGTCTTTGTCTTGTCTTTGTCTTGTCTTTGTCTTGTCTTTGTCTTGTCTTTGTCTTGTCTTTGTCTTGTCTTTGTCTTGTCTTTGTCTTGTCTTTGTCTTGTCTTTGTCTTGTCTTTGTCTTGTCTTTGTCTTGTCTTTGTCTTGTCTTTGTCTTGTCTTTGTCTTGTCTTTGTCTTGTCTTTGTCTTGTCTTTGTCTTGTCTTTGTCTTGTCTTTGTCTTGTCTTTGTCTTGTCTTTGTCTTGTCTTTGTCTTGTCTTTGTCTTGTCTTTGTCTTGTCTTTGTCTTGTCTTTGTCTTGTCTTTGTCTTGTCTTTGTCTTGTCTTTGTCTTGTCTTTGTCTTGTCTTTGTCTTGTCTTTGTCTTGTCTTTGTCTTGTCTTTGTCTTGTCTTTGTCTTGTCTTTGTCTTGTCTTTGTCTTGTCTTTGTCTTGTCTTTGTCTTGTCTTTGTCTTTGTTCGTGCACAACGAAAATTTGTAAAAGTGCGCCACCTATATATCAGCGGCGCATGCGGATCACGAATGGCTCCATCGTTCATCGAGTTTCATCGATGCCCAAAACCGTGGTAGCAATCATCTGCAACTGGCTCCCGGTGAAGGCATATAAAAAAGGGGCGCTGTCCGTGGTCGCGCCTCTTAGTCATCAGCTGTTCGGAAAACGTCAAAACGGTCAACCAACATACGGAGTAAGGTGGAGTGCGAGTGTTCGCGATTTTAACCCGAGTTATTATTAATGTAAAGAAGCGAAGTCATTATAAAGTAGAGTAGTAAAATTAAATAAATCTAAGCTAGAAGAATAAATAAGTTATAGTGAAGTATAAATAAAGTGCGTGAGTGTCATACTTACCTTGTTACTCGTCGAAACTCCGAGTACTGCCGCTTACCTGTGAAGAGAAACTTTCATTGTGTACTACTTACCGTTCTGCTCTGCCGCTTCGGATTTCGCACCTGTAAGTTTACCTGCTCTACCTGTGCTACTCGACATCTGGTCCTTCGAGCCGGATAAGCGTCGAACTCCGTTTGTCCGCCATCGCGACGCTCGCCTGACGCCACTACGACCGCCATCCCTGACGCTTGTTGGGAACGCCATCGCGACCAGTTCGCCATTCTAGCCGCTATTGTCCGCGAAAGGGACGCGGCCGGAGAACAATACTCTGGACGATTTGAACTGCTATTACTGGAGGAAGACTGCTGCTTTATTGCATCGTACAAGGCATTTAAGTTGCCTAATTAAGGTAATTAGGGTTCCATTGCCCGCTAGTTTTCCCTTTTGAGCTGCGCGGTCTTCTGATTTCAGAACCCGTTCAACGCCTTTTGCGATTGCTTGTGCCTGTTGCTGCGGACTGCGACGTAGTCCCGTTCTACACTGGTCCACCAAGTTTGCTGGCTGGCGGACCGCTCGTTCCGGCCGTGATTCAAATCACCCACACGACACGGTGGAGAAAATAGGTCGCTGCGATTGGCAATAATATAGGACCTTTTCTTTCGCTCGTTTCTGCTGGTGGAACGCTTACGCTCAGTGCCACTGGATTCATCTACTAGTGACGAAAGGAGGAGGACGCAGCTACTTAAAAAATACAAGGCATTCGTATTGCCTTTCACAGGTAATTAGGGTTCCAAAACCTCTATTCTCCTCGTTTGTGCTACGCGGTCTTTGCATTGCAGATCCGTCGCCGCACGATGTCCACCGATCGACGCATCAAGGGGCTCAAGTTGAGACAACGGAGCTTGATGACGTCATTCAACGCCATTGCGAATTTCGTCGACGACTTCGATGAAGAACGCGATGCCATCGAAGTGCCAGTTCGCCTGGAGAGCATCATCAAGCTCTGGGCGGACCTCAACACAGTTCAATCGGAACTGGAATCGCAAGATGGCGTGAATCTGGATGAGCAGCTAAAAATGCGGACGGAATTTGAGTCTGCCTACTACCGGACCAAGGGATTTTTGCTGGCGAAAAATAAAAATTTTGTTCCGAGCGTCTCTAGTTCTCCTTCAACTAGTCGTGGCCCTTCGTCGTCATCGCAGGTGCGCTTGCCTGACGTAAAACTACCGGTCTTTAGTGGAAATCTGGATAGCTGGTTAAATTTCCACGATTTATTCGTTTCGCTGGTCCACTCGTCAGTAGAACTTTCCAACATTCAGAAATTCTACTATTTGCGTTCGTCATTATTGGGTGAGGCTTTGAAGCTGATTCAAACCATTCCACTTAGTGCGAACAATTACATGGTGGCTTGGAATTTGCTTATCGAACATTTCCAAAACCCAGCGCGTTTGAAACAATCGTATGTCGATGCACTGTTCGAGTTCCCGTCGCTTAAAAGAGAGTCTGCTTTGGAGTTGCATTCGCTGGTGGAGAAATTCGAGGCCAACGTCAAGGTCCTTCAGCAGCTAGGGGAGAAGGTCCAATACTGGGACATTCTACTGCTTCGGATGCTTAGTATTCGCCTCGACCCGACAACGAGAAGAGACTGGGAGGAATTTTCGACTACGAAGGATGCCATTTGTTTCAAGGACCTGACGTCATTCATCCAACGTAGGGTCACCGTACTGCAGAACATCCAGAGCAGTACGGTAGATGTCCCTATTTCCGGCCAAGTGAAGAAGCCTTCTCAACGACCAGTCGCAAGTAACAATGCTGCAACGGTCAACGCAAGGAAGTGCATCGTCTGCAACAGTCATCATCCACTCTACCAATGCGCGACGTTTTCCAAGATGAGTTCGGAGGATAAGGAGAAGGAAGTTCGTCGCAATCATCTCTGTCGGAACTGCTTGCGGAAGGGTCATCAAGCGAAGGACTGTTCGTCAACGAGTACCTGCCGCAAGTGTCGGGGCAAGCATCATACTCAGCTTTGTTCCAGCCAACAACTAACCAGCTCAGGTCAGAAGACAACCAACTACACAGATGAAAGGTCTACGCCTGCTGCATCTACCAGCAATCCACCCACTGCATCGGTGTCAGCCACCATCGAGCCTGCCAGCTTCGCTTCCGTTAGTCAAGGACGGAAGGCAATTCTACTTGCTACTGCTGTAGTCATCGTTGTCGACGACAGTGGAAGCGAACACACAGCACGTGCGTTGCTAGATTCCGGTAGCGAATGCTGTTTCGTTACCGAATCATTCTCCCAGCGAATCAACGCGCAACGGAAGAAGGTCCATCTTCCGATAGCTGGCATCGGTCAAGCGTCGACGCATGCTAGGCACAAATTGTCAACCACAATTCGCTCTCGCACAGGAAGGTATTCGACTAGCTTGGAATTTCTAGTTCTTCCCAAAATTACCATCGATCTGCCGTCGACTTCTGTTGATACTTCGGCCTGGGAGATTCCGCCGAGTATACAGCTAGCTGATCCGTCATTCTGCAGCACCAACCCAATCGATCTCATCTTGGGAGCAGAAATTTTCTTCGACTTGTTCAAGGTCTCTGGTCGAATTCCGCTTGGCGATAACCTTCCGGTACTCGTGAACTCCGTTCTTGGCTGGGTGGTGTCGGGAAGGTCCTCTCATGGTCAACCGATTGCTCCAATCGTCGCAAATGTCGCCACCGTCAACGACGTGCACCGTCTAATGGAAAGGTTTTGGTCCATCGAGGAAGACAACGCCTCTCCGTGCTATTCCGTCGAAGAAGCCGCCTGCGAGGAACACTTCCGTCGCACGGTAACCCGCAACACCGAAGGTCGATACATAGTTCGACTGCCACTGAAGCAGGATGTGTTGTCTAGCCTCGTCGACAACCGTCGTACCGCTCTACGTCGTTTTCACCAGCTAGAAGGTCGTCTAGTTAGCAATCCCAACCTGCATCAACAGTATCGAGTCTTTGTCGAGGAATATCACGCGCTAGGGCACATGCAGCGCGTAACGGACTACGAAAATCCTCCGACTCCATGCTACCATCTTCCGCATCACGCTGTAGTGCGCGAAGATAGCGCGACGACCAAACTGAGGGTAGTGTTTGACGCGTCGTGCAAAACCCCCAACGGACCATCGCTGAACGACGCGCTTCTGGTTGGACCAACCGTGCAAGAAGACCTGCGATCAATTATAATGCGAGCCCGAACACACCCAGTCATGCTGATTGCCGACATCAAGCAGATGTACCGCCAAGTCCTGGTAGACGAGCAGGACACTCCACTGCAGCGAATTGTTTGGCGAGTTTCCCCCGACACTTCGATGGAAACCTTTGAACTAAAGACCGTAACATACGGCACAGCCAGCGCACCATACCTTGCAACGAGAGTTCTCCAGCAACTAGCCGACGACGAACGCGACGAGTACCCCGAAGCAGCTGAAGTTCTACGCAAGGATTTCTACGTCGACGATCTGTTTTCTGGTGGGCGCAACATCGCAGAAACAACCGCTTTACGCAAGCAGCTCGACGCGCTGTTACTCAAGGGCGGTTTCGAACTCCGCAAATGGGCATCCAATGAAGAAGCAGTACTGGAGGATGTCCCAGCAGAAAATTGTGCTGTACAAGGGTCGGTCGACCTAGACCGAGATTCGTGCATAAAAACGCTTGGACTGCACTGGGAACCGTCCACCGACCAGCTCCGCTACAAAATTCAGCTTCCAACATCGACGACAGACGCACCACTAACGAAACGCATCGCACTATCGTACATCGCCCGTTTGTTTGATCCGCTTGGACTCGTCGGACCCGTCGTAACAACAGCCAAAATCTTTATGCAGACTCTCTGGACCTTGAAGGATGACGACGGCAAGATTTGGGGCTGGGACAACGAACTACCGCCAGACATCAAGGAACGCTGGCACGAGTATCAATCGCAACTCTCTCGGCTGAACAAGTTGCGCATCGACCGTTGCATCCTTCTTTCCAATCCCGTATCAGTCCAGCTGCATTTTTTCTCCGACGCTTCGGAACATGCATACGGCTCGTGTGTCTACGTCCGCTCAACAGACGCTTCTAGTGCAGTTAAAGTTTGTCTGCTGACTGCGAAATCGAAGGTCGCACCCCTGAAAAGGCAAAGCATTCCCCGACTCGAGCTCTGCGGTGCCCTTCTGTCTGCTGAACTCTACGAGAAGGTGACGTCATCGCTCCAAATACACGCAGAAACGTTCTTTTGGGTCGATTCTACCATCGTGCTGAGTTGGCTAAATTCTTCTCCGTCGACCTGGACAACGTTCGTGGCCAATCGAGTCTCCAAGATTCAGACCGCCACGCAAAACTGCTCTTGGAACCACGTAGCAGGCCAGCAAAACCCAGCAGACCACATTTCCAGAGGAATACCCGCAGAAACCCTTCTACAAAACGATCTTTGGTGGCAAGGATCTCAATGGCTGCAGAGCGACCAACGCGACTGGCCAATTCAACAACCGAACGCTAATCAGCCTCCCGAAGTCCTCATGGAAGCACGAAAAGTACCAGCAGCAGTAACTTCCGCCGCCGTTGAACCCTCATTCGTCGACCAGTTCGTTGAAACATTCTCCAACTTCCAGCATATGGTCCGAGTAGCCGCTTACTGTCGACGATTTCTTCAGAACTGTCGGACAACTTCTACAGCACGAGCGGAATCAGCACATCTCACAGTCGACGAGCAGAAGGAAGCAGAAGCAACGATCATCAGACTCATCCAACAGCAAAGCTTCAGCCTCGAGTACAAGGCCCTCCAACAAGCGCAACCAGTATGCCCGAAATCTCGTATCCGTTGGTTTCATCCCTTTATCGGCTCAGATCAGCTGATTCGCATTGGCGGCAGACTGGGGAAGGCCAATCAGCAGTACGACAGTAAACACCAGATTCTTCTTCCCGCTTCGCATCATTTCTCCATCATACTCGTTCGCTACTACCACGAGAAGCATCTGCACGCAGCACCCCAACTTCTACTTAACCTACTTCGATTACGGTACTGGATCCCCGGGGGCAGAAGTCTGGCCAAACGCACAGTTCACAAATGTGTGATTTGCGTTCGAGCTCGCCCCAAGCTGCTCGAGCAATTCATGGCTGAACTACCCGCAGCTCGAATCAACGCAGCTCGACCATTCTCATCGACTGGTGTCGACTATTGGGGACCGATTTCTTTAAAACCACCCCATCGAAGAGCTGCACCCATCAAGGCCTACGTTGCAGTTTTCGTGTGCTTTGCAACGAAAGCTGTGCACCTTGAATTGGTGGGTGACCTGAGCACTGCCAAATTTATTGAAGCGCTTCGCAGATTCGTCTCTCGTCGCGGATTGTGCGCCGAAATCTACAGCGACAACGGACGCAACTTCGTAGGAGCAGCCAACGAACTGCGTCAAATATTGCGAAGCAAGGTTCATCAGCAAACAATCGCCCGCGACTGCGCCGACAATGGAATCCGTTGGCATTTCAACCCCCCACGAGCATCACATTTTGGTGGCCTATGGGAGGCCGCAATAGCATCCGCTCAAAAGCATTTCGTTCGAGTACTTGGGACGCACACTCTACCCTACGACTCGATGGAAACCCTGCTAGCGCAAATCGAATGCTGTCTCAACTCTCGTCCTCTCGTGCCACTGTCTGACGAATCGACCGACTTAGAAGCGCTAACCCCAGGCCATTTCCTCACTGGAGCCGCTTTGAAGGCTGTCCCGGACATCGATGTCACCGAGATTCCCTTCAACCGACTTCGCCAGTGGCAGCAGACACAAAAACTGTATCAGCAGTTGTGGAAACGATGGCATTTGGAATACCTGTCCACGCTACAATCCCGTACGAAATGGTGCGACCCTCCTGTGAACATAAAAAAGGACCAGTTGGCAGTCATCAAAGACGAAAATTCCCCACCGATGAGCTGGCCGACTGGAAGAATCATCGAGCTTCACCCCGGTGACGACGGAACAACGCGTGTCGTCACTCTTCAAACACCCAACGGCCGATATACTCGACCGGTATCCAAAATTTGTCTGCTGCCCATCTCAACAGCAGCAGAAAACCAATCACCACCCACCACTGCATGATTTTCAACACCTACCTCTTCGATGTAAACATCAGCATCATAGCATTATACTCCCTCATCAGCATCGGTTCGTCAGTACTCACCTGTTCCAGCCAGCAGTACCTGAAATCTAAAACAATTAGGGCCCACAAATTGTTGGGACAAGGTAAGCACCTGTCCAACACTTAAACTTTCCAAAAACCCTCTACCGGGTCTTCTGTTTGCAATTTCATACTGCTGACGGACTGTCATCATCCGACCATGGGCGAGTTCCAAAATTTGTTCACTACCGATTTCATCAGAAGCTGAAAATCCATCATCTGTGCCGGTGTACAGATTAAACAACACTTCAAATTCATCACTTTCATGTCGATCATCGTCGCTACTTACCAGCCAGCAGCACCTGAAATCAAAAATTATTAAGGCCCTCATACTGGTTGGCCAAGTGTCTGAACCTGCGGCTGTGGCCGGCTTTATGTGCAGCAGAAAATTAATCACACATCGCACTTCGAATTTCACCCACTTACCTGCCGATACCTACCTGTTCCTGCCACCAGCAACTAAAATATAAAAAATAATGGCCCACGTAATTTGGGACCAGGTAAGAACCTGTCCAACATTCTAAAGTTTAAAAAACCCTCTACCGGGTCTTCTATTTTAATTTATGTTGCTGCTGTCATCAACAAACATCGCTCGAGTGGCATTCATCAACACAACAGAAACATCATATTCATCGACATCGTTATTGGCGTGTCAGAACGATACACATTTCTGACGGGGGCAGTATGTTCGTGCACAACGAAAATTTGTAAAAGTGCGCCACCTATATATCAGCGGCGCATGCGGATCACGAATGGCTCCATCGTTCATCGAGTTTCATCGATGCCCAAAACCGTGGTAGCAATCATCTGCAACTGGCTCCCGGTGAAGGCATATAAAAAGGGGCGCTGTCCGTGGTCGCGCCTCTTAGTCATCAGCTGTTCGGAAAACGTCAAAACGGTCAACCAACATACGGAGTAAGGTGGAGTGCGAGTGTTCGCGATTTTAACCCGAGTTATTATTAATGTAAAGAAGCGAAGTCATTATAAAGTAGAGTAGTAAATCTTGTCTTTGTCTTGTCTTTGTCTTGTCTTTGTCTTGTCTTTGTCTTGTCTTTGTCTTGTCTTTGTCTTGTCTTTGTCTTGTCTTTGTCTTGTCTTTGTCTTGTCTTTGTCTTGTCTTTGTCTTGTCTTTGTCTTGTCTTTGTCTTGTCTTTGTCTTGTCTTTGTCTTGTCTTTGTCTTGTCTTTGTCTTGTCTTTGTCTTGTCTTTGTCTTGTCTTTGTCTTGTCTTTGTCTTGTCTTTGTCTTGTCTTTGTCTTGTCTTTGTCTTGTCTTTGTCTTGTCTTTGTCTTGTCTTTGTCTTGTCTTTGTCTTGTCTTTGTCTTGTCTTTGTCTTGTCTTTGTCTTGTCTTTGTCTTGTCTTTGTCTTGTCTTTGTCTTGTCTTTGTCTTGTCTTTGTCTTGTCTTTGTCTTGTCTTTGTCTTGTCTTTGTCTTGTCTTTGTCTTGTCTTTGTCTTGTCTTTGTCTTGTCTTTGTCTTGTCTTTGTCTTGTCTTTGTCTTGTCTTTGTCTTGTCTTTGTCTTGTCTTTGTCTTGTCTTTGTCTTGTCTTTGTCTTGTCTTTGTCTTGTCTTTGTCTTGTCTTTGTCTTGTCTTTGTCTTGTCTTTGTCTTGTCTTTGTCTTGTCTTTGTCTTGTCTTTGTCTTGTCTTTGTCTTGTCTTTGTCTTGTCTTTGTCTTGTCTTTGTCTTGTCTTTGTCTTGTCTTTGTCTTGTCTTTGTCTTGTCTTTGTCTTGTCTTTGTCTTGTCTTTGTCTTGTCTTTGTCTTGTCTTTGTCTTGTCTTTGTCTTGTCTTTGTCTTGTCTTTGTCTTGTCTTTGTCTTGTCTTTGTCTTGTCTTTGTCTTGTCTTTGTCTTGTCTTTGTCTTGTCTTTGTCTTGTCTTTGTCTTGTCTTTGTCTTGTCTTTGTCTTGTCTTTGTCTTGTCTTTGTCTTGTCTTTGTCTTGTCTTTGTCTTGTCTTTGTCTTGTCTTTGTCTTGTCTTTGTCTTGTCTTTGTCTTGTCTTTGTCTTGTCTTTGTCTTGTCTTTGTCTTGTCTTTGTCTTGTCTTTGTCTTGTCTTTGTCTTGTCTTTGTCTTGTCTTTGTCTTGTCTTTGTCTTGTCTTTGTCTTGTCTTTGTCTTGTCTTTGTCTTGTCTTTGTCTTGTCTTTGTCTTGTCTTTGTCTTGTCTTTGTCTTGTCTTTGTCTTGTCTTTGTCTTGTCTTTGTCTTGTCTTTGTCTTGTCTTTGTCTTGTCTTTGTCTTGTCTTTGTCTTGTCTTTGTCTTGTCTTTGTCTTGTCTTTGTCTTGTCTTTGTCTTGTCTTTGTCTTGTCTTTGTCTTGTCTTTGTCTTGTCTTTGTCTTGTCTTTGTCTTGTCTTTGTCTTGTCTTTGTCTTGTCTTTGTCTTGTCTTTGTCTTGTCTTTGTCTTGTCTTTGTCTTGTCTTTGTCTTGTCTTTGTCTTGTCTTTGTCTTGTCTTTGTCTTGTCTTTGTCTTGTCTTTGTCTTGTCTTTGTCTTGTCTTTGTCTTGTCTTTGTCTTGTCTTTGTCTTGTCTTTGTCTTGTCTTTGTCTTGTCTTTGTCTTGTCTTTGTCTTGTCTTTGTCTTGTCTTTGTCTTGTCTTTGTCTTGTCTTTGTCTTGTCTTTGTCTTGTCTTTGTCTTGTCTTTGTCTTGTCTTTGTCTTGTCTTTGTCTTGTCTTTGTCTTGTCTTTGTCTTGTCTTTGTCTTGTCTTTGTCTTGTCTTTGTCTTGTCTTTGTCTTGTCTTTGTCTTGTCTTTGTCTTGTCTTTGTCTTGTCTTTGTCTTGTCTTTGTCTTGTCTTTGTCTTGTCTTTGTCTTGTCTTTGTCTTGTCTTTGTCTTGTCTTTGTCTTGTCTTTGTCTTGTCTTTGTCTTGTCTTTGTCTTGTCTTTGTCTTGTCTTTGTCTTGTCTTTGTCTTGTCTTTGTCTTGTCTTTGTCTTGTCTTTGTCTTGTCTTTGTCTTGTCTTTGTCTTGTCTTTGTCTTGTCTTTGTCTTGTCTTTGTCTTGTCTTTGTCTTGTCTTTGTCTTGTCTTTGTCTTGTCTTTGTCTTGTCTTTGTCTTGTCTTTGTCTTGTCTTTGTCTTGTCTTTGTCTTGTCTTTGTCTTGTCTTTGTCTTGTCTTTGTCTTGTCTTTGTCTTGTCTTTGTCTTGTCTTTGTCTTGTCTTTGTCTTGTCTTTGTCTTGTCTTTGTCTTGTCTTTGTCTTGTCTTTGTCTTGTCTTTGTCTTGTCTTTGTCTTGTCTTTGTCTTGTCTTTGTCTTGTCTTTGTCTTGTCTTTGTCTTGTCTTTGTCTTGTCTTTGTCTTGTCTTTGTCTTGTCTTTGTCTTGTCTTTGTCTTGTCTTTGTCTTGTCTTTGTCTTGTCTTTGTCTTGTCTTTGTCTTGTCTTTGTCTTGTCTTTGTCTTGTCTTTGTCTTGTCTTTGTCTTGTCTTTGTCTTGTCTTTGTCTTGTCTTTGTCTTGTCTTTGTCTTGTCTTTGTCTTGTCTTTGTCTTGTCTTTGTCTTGTCTTTGTCTTGTCTTTGTCTTGTCTTTGTCTTGTCTTTGTCTTGTCTTTGTCTTGTCTTTGTCTTGTCTTTGTCTTGTCTTTGTCTTGTCTTTGTCTTGTCTTTGTCTTGTCTTTGTCTTGTCTTTGTCTTGTCTTTGTCTTGTCTTTGTCTTGTCTTTGTCTTGTCTTTGTCTTGTCTTTGTCTTGTCTTTGTCTTGTCTTTGTCTTGTCTTTGTCTTGTCTTTGTCTTGTCTTTGTCTTGTCTTTGTCTTGTCTTTGTCTTGTCTTTGTCTTGTCTTTGTCTTGTCTTTGTCTTGTCTTTGTCTTGTCTTTGTCTTGTCTTTGTCTTGTCTTTGTCTTGTCTTTGTCTTGTCTTTGTCTTGTCTTTGTCTTGTCTTTGTCTTGTCTTTGTCTTGTCTTTGTCTTGTCTTTGTCTTGTCTTTGTCTTGTCTTTGTCTTGTCTTTGTCTTGTCTTTGTCTTGTCTTTGTCTTGTCTTTGTCTTGTCTTTGTCTTGTCTTTGTCTTGTCTTTGTCTTGTCTTTGTCTTGTCTTTGTCTTGTCTTTGTCTTGTCTTTGTCTTGTCTTTGTCTTGTCTTTGTCTTGTCTTTGTCTTGTCTTTGTCTTGTCTTTGTCTTGTCTTTGTCTTGTCTTTGTCTTGTCTTTGTCTTGTCTTTGTCTTGTCTTTGTCTTGTCTTTGTCTTGTCTTTGTCTTGTCTTTGTCTTGTCTTTGTCTTGTCTTTGTCTTGTCTTTGTCTTGTCTTTGTCTTGTCTTTGTCTTGTCTTTGTCTTGTCTTTGTCTTGTCTTTGTCTTGTCTTTGTCTTGTCTTTGTCTTGTCTTTGTCTTGTCTTTGTCTTGTCTTTGTCTTGTCTTTGTCTTGTCTTTGTCTTGTCTTTGTCTTGTCTTTGTCTTGTCTTTGTCTTGTCTTTGTCTTGTCTTTGTCTTGTCTTTGTCTTGTCTTTGTCTTGTCTTTGTCTTGTCTTTGTCTTGTCTTTGTCTTGTCTTTGTCTTGTCTTTGTCTTGTCTTTGTCTTGTCTTTGTCTTGTCTTTGTCTTGTCTTTGTCTTGTCTTTGTCTTGTCTTTGTCTTGTCTTTGTCTTGTCTTTGTCTTGTCTTTGTCTTGTCTTTGTCTTGTCTTTGTCTTGTCTTTGTCTTGTCTTTGTCTTGTCTTTGTCTTGTCTTTGTCTTGTCTTTGTCTTGTCTTTGTCTTGTCTTTGTCTTGTCTTTGTCTTGTCTTTGTCTTGTCTTTGTCTTGTCTTTGTCTTGTCTTTGTCTTGTCTTTGTCTTGTCTTTGTCTTGTCTTTGTCTTGTCTTTGTCTTGTCTTTGTCTTGTCTTTGTCTTGTCTTTGTCTTGTCTTTGTCTTGTCTTTGTCTTGTCTTTGTCTTGTCTTTGTCTTGTCTTTGTCTTGTCTTTGTCTTGTCTTTGTCTTGTCTTTGTCTTGTCTTTGTCTTGTCTTTGTCTTGTCTTTGTCTTGTCTTTGTCTTGTCTTTGTCTTGTCTTTGTCTTGTCTTTGTCTTGTCTTTGTCTTGTCTTTGTCTTGTCTTTGTCTTGTCTTTGTCTTGTCTTTGTCTTGTCTTTGTCTTGTCTTTGTCTTGTCTTTGTCTTGTCTTTGTCTTGTCTTTGTCTTGTCTTTGTCTTGTCTTTGTCTTGTCTTTGTCTTGTCTTTGTCTTGTCTTTGTCTTGTCTTTGTCTTGTCTTTGTCTTGTCTTTGTCTTGTCTTTGTCTTGTCTTTGTCTTGTCTTTGTCTTGTCTTTGTCTTGTCTTTGTCTTGTCTTTGTCTTGTCTTTGTCTTGTCTTTGTCTTGTCTTTGTCTTGTCTTTGTCTTGTCTTTGTCTTGTCTTTGTCTTGTCTTTGTCTTGTCTTTGTCTTGTCTTTGTCTTGTCTTTGTCTTGTCTTTGTCTTGTCTTTGTCTTGTCTTTGTCTTGTCTTTGTCTTGTCTTTGTCTTGTCTTTGTCTTGTCTTTGTCTTGTCTTTGTCTTGTCTTTGTCTTGTCTTTGTCTTGTCTTTGTCTTGTCTTTGTCTTGTCTTTGTCTTGTCTTTGTCTTGTCTTTGTCTTGTCTTTGTCTTGTCTTTGTCTTGTCTTTGTCTTGTCTTTGTCTTGTCTTTGTCTTGTCTTTGTCTTGTCTTTGTCTTGTCTTTGTCTTGTCTTTGTCTTGTCTTTGTCTTGTCTTTGTCTTGTCTTTGTCTTGTCTTTGTCTTGTCTTTGTCTTGTCTTTGTCTTGTCTTTGTCTTGTCTTTGTCTTGTCTTTGTCTTGTCTTTGTCTTGTCTTTGTCTTGTCTTTGTCTTGTCTTTGTCTTGTCTTTGTCTTGTCTTTGTCTTGTCTTTGTCTTGTCTTTGTCTTGTCTTTGTCTTGTCTTTGTCTTGTCTTTGTCTTGTCTTTGTCTTGTCTTTGTCTTGTCTTTGTCTTGTCTTTGTCTTGTCTTTGTCTTGTCTTTGTCTTGTCTTTGTCTTGTCTTTGTCTTGTCTTTGTCTTGTCTTTGTCTTGTCTTTGTCTTGTCTTTGTCTTGTCTTTGTCTTGTCTTTGTCTTGTCTTTGTCTTGTCTTTGTCTTGTCTTTGTCTTGTCTTTGTCTTGTCTTTGTCTTGTCTTTGTCTTGTCTTTGTCTTGTCTTTGTCTTGTCTTTGTCTTGTCTTTGTCTTGTCTTTGTCTTGTCTTTGTCTTGTCTTTGTCTTGTCTTTGTCTTGTCTTTGTCTTGTCTTTGTCTTGTCTTTGTCTTGTCTTTGTCTTGTCTTTGTCTTGTCTTTGTCTTGTCTTTGTCTTGTCTTTGTCTTGTCTTTGTCTTGTCTTTGTCTTGTCTTTGTCTTGTCTTTGTCTTGTCTTTGTCTTGTCTTTGTCTTGTCTTTGTCTTGTCTTTGTCTTGTCTTTGTCTTGTCTTTGTCTTGTCTTTGTCTTGTCTTTGTCTTGTCTTTGTCTTGTCTTTGTCTTGTCTTTGTCTTGTCTTTGTCTTGTCTTTGTCTTGTCTTTGTCTTGTCTTTGTCTTGTCTTTGTCTTGTCTTTGTCTTGTCTTTGTCTTGTCTTTGTCTTGTCTTTGTCTTGTCTTTGTCTTGTCTTTGTCTTGTCTTTGTCTTGTCTTTGTCTTGTCTTTGTCTTGTCTTTGTCTTGTCTTTGTCTTGTCTTTGTCTTGTCTTTGTCTTGTCTTTGTCTTGTCTTTGTCTTGTCTTTGTCTTGTCTTTGTCTTGTCTTTGTCTTGTCTTTGTCTTGTCTTTGTCTTGTCTTTGTCTTGTCTTTGTCTTGTCTTTGTCTTGTCTTTGTCTTGTCTTTGTCTTGTCTTTGTCTTGTCTTTGTCTTGTCTTTGTCTTGTCTTTGTCTTGTCTTTGTCTTGTCTTTGTCTTGTCTTTGTCTTGTCTTTGTCTTGTCTTTGTCTTGTCTTTGTCTTGTCTTTGTCTTGTCTTTGTCTTGTCTTTGTCTTGTCTTTGTCTTGTCTTTGTCTTGTCTTTGTCTTGTCTTTGTCTTGTCTTTGTCTTGTCTTTGTCTTGTCTTTGTCTTGTCTTTGTCTTGTCTTTGTCTTGTCTTTGTCTTGTCTTTGTCTTGTCTTTGTCTTGTCTTTGTCTTGTCTTTGTCTTGTCTTTGTCTTGTCTTTGTCTTGTCTTTGTCTTGTCTTTGTCTTGTCTTTGTCTTGTCTTTGTCTTGTCTTTGTCTTGTCTTTGTCTTGTCTTTGTCTTGTCTTTGTCTTGTCTTTGTCTTGTCTTTGTCTTGTCTTTGTCTTGTCTTTGTCTTGTCTTTGTCTTGTCTTTGTCTTGTCTTTGTCTTGTCTTTGTCTTGTCTTTGTCTTGTCTTTGTCTTGTCTTTGTCTTGTCTTTGTCTTGTCTTTGTCTTGTCTTTGTCTTGTCTTTGTCTTGTCTTTGTCTTGTCTTTGTCTTGTCTTTGTCTTGTCTTTGTCTTGTCTTTGTCTTGTCTTTGTCTTGTCTTTGTCTTGTCTTTGTCTTGTCTTTGTCTTGTCTTTGTCTTGTCTTTGTCTTGTCTTTGTCTTGTCTTTGTCTTGTCTTTGTCTTGTCTTTGTCTTGTCTTTGTCTTGTCTTTGTCTTGTCTTTGTCTTGTCTTTGTCTTGTCTTTGTCTTGTCTTTGTCTTGTCTTTGTCTTGTCTTTGTCTTGTCTTTGTCTTGTCTTTGTCTTGTCTTTGTCTTGTCTTTGTCTTGTCTTTGTCTTGTCTTTGTCTTGTCTTTGTCTTGTCTTTGTCTTGTCTTTGTCTTGTCTTTGTCTTGTCTTTGTCTTGTCTTTGTCTTGTCTTTGTCTTGTCTTTGTCTTGTCTTTGTCTTGTCTTTGTCTTGTCTTTGTCTTGTCTTTGTCTTGTCTTTGTCTTGTCTTTGTCTTGTCTTTGTCTTGTCTTTGTCTTGTCTTTGTCTTGTCTTTGTCTTGTCTTTGTCTTGTCTTTGTCTTGTCTTTGTCTTGTCTTTGTCTTGTCTTTGTCTTGTCTTTGTCTTGTCTTTGTCTTGTCTTTGTCTTGTCTTTGTCTTGTCTTTGTCTTGTCTTTGTCTTGTCTTTGTCTTGTCTTTGTCTTGTCTTTGTCTTGTCTTTGTCTTGTCTTTGTCTTGTCTTTGTCTTGTCTTTGTCTTGTCTTTGTCTTGTCTTTGTCTTGTCTTTGTCTTGTCTTTGTCTTGTCTTTGTCTTGTCTTTGTCTTGTCTTTGTCTTGTCTTTGTCTTGTCTTTGTCTTGTCTTTGTCTTGTCTTTGTCTTGTCTTTGTCTTGTCTTTGTCTTGTCTTTGTCTTGTCTTTGTCTTGTCTTTGTCTTGTCTTTGTCTTGTCTTTGTCTTGTCTTTGTCTTGTCTTTGTCTTGTCTTTGTCTTGTCTTTGTCTTGTCTTTGTCTTGTCTTTGTCTTGTCTTTGTCTTGTCTTTGTCTTGTCTTTGTCTTGTCTTTGTCTTGTCTTTGTCTTGTCTTTGTCTTGTCTTTGTCTTGTCTTTGTCTTGTCTTTGTCTTGTCTTTGTCTTGTCTTTGTCTTGTCTTTGTCTTGTCTTTGTCTTGTCTTTGTCTTGTCTTTGTCTTGTCTTTGTCTTGTCTTTGTCTTGTCTTTGTCTTGTCTTTGTCTTGTCTTTGTCTTGTCTTTGTCTTGTCTTTGTCTTGTCTTTGTCTTGTCTTTGTCTTGTCTTTGTCTTGTCTTTGTCTTGTCTTTGTCTTGTCTTTGTCTTGTCTTTGTCTTGTCTTTGTCTTGTCTTTGTCTTGTCTTTGTCTTGTCTTTGTCTTGTCTTTGTCTTGTCTTTGTCTTGTCTTTGTCTTGTCTTTGTCTTGTCTTTGTCTTGTCTTTGTCTTGTCTTTGTCTTGTCTTTGTCTTGTCTTTGTCTTGTCTTTGTCTTGTCTTTGTCTTGTCTTTGTCTTGTCTTTGTCTTGTCTTTGTCTTGTCTTTGTCTTGTCTTTGTCTTGTCTTTGTCTTGTCTTTGTCTTGTCTTTGTCTTGTCTTTGTCTTGTCTTTGTCTTGTCTTTGTCTTGTCTTTGTCTTGTCTTTGTCTTGTCTTTGTCTTGTCTTTGTCTTGTCTTTGTCTTGTCTTTGTCTTGTCTTTGTCTTGTCTTTGTCTTGTCTTTGTCTTGTCTTTGTCTTGTCTTTGTCTTGTCTTTGTCTTGTCTTTGTCTTGTCTTTGTCTTGTCTTTGTCTTGTCTTTGTCTTGTCTTTGTCTTGTCTTTGTCTTGTCTTTGTCTTGTCTTTGTCTTGTCTTTGTCTTGTCTTTGTCTTGTCTTTGTCTTGTCTTTGTCTTGTCTTTGTCTTGTCTTTGTCTTGTCTTTGTCTTGTCTTTGTCTTGTCTTTGTCTTGTCTTTGTCTTGTCTTTGTCTTGTCTTTGTCTTGTCTTTGTCTTGTCTTTGTCTTGTCTTTGTCTTGTCTTTGTCTTGTCTTTGTCTTGTCTTTGTCTTGTCTTTGTCTTGTCTTTGTCTTGTCTTTGTCTTGTCTTTGTCTTGTCTTTGTCTTGTCTTTGTCTTGTCTTTGTCTTGTCTTTGTCTTGTCTTTGTCTTGTCTTTGTCTTGTCTTTGTCTTGTCTTTGTCTTGTCTTTGTCTTGTCTTTGTCTTGTCTTTGTCTTGTCTTTGTCTTGTCTTTGTCTTGTCTTTGTCTTGTCTTTGTCTTGTCTTTGTCTTGTCTTTGTCTTGTCTTTGTCTTGTCTTTGTCTTGTCTTTGTCTTGTCTTTGTCTTGTCTTTGTCTTGTCTTTGTCTTGTCTTTGTCTTGTCTTTGTCTTGTCTTTGTCTTGTCTTTGTCTTGTCTTTGTCTTGTCTTTGTCTTGTCTTTGTCTTGTCTTTGTCTTGTCTTTGTCTTGTCTTTGTCTTGTCTTTGTCTTGTCTTTGTCTTGTCTTTGTCTTGTCTTTGTCTTGTCTTTGTCTTGTCTTTGTCTTGTCTTTGTCTTGTCTTTGTCTTGTCTTTGTCTTGTCTTTGTCTTGTCTTTGTCTTGTCTTTGTCTTGTCTTTGTCTTGTCTTTGTCTTGTCTTTGTCTTGTCTTTGTCTTGTCTTTGTCTTGTCTTTGTCTTGTCTTTGTCTTGTCTTTGTCTTGTCTTTGTCTTGTCTTTGTCTTGTCTTTGTCTTGTCTTTGTCTTGTCTTTGTCTTGTCTTTGTCTTGTCTTTGTCTTGTCTTTGTCTTGTCTTTGTCTTGTCTTTGTCTTGTCTTTGTCTTGTCTTTGTCTTGTCTTTGTCTTGTCTTTGTCTTGTCTTTGTCTTGTCTTTGTCTTGTCTTTGTCTTGTCTTTGTCTTGTCTTTGTCTTGTCTTTGTCTTGTCTTTGTCTTGTCTTTGTCTTGTCTTTGTCTTGTCTTTGTCTTGTCTTTGTCTTGTCTTTGTCTTGTCTTTGTCTTGTCTTTGTCTTGTCTTTGTCTTGTCTTTGTCTTGTCTTTGTCTTGTCTTTGTCTTGTCTTTGTCTTGTCTTTGTCTTGTCTTTGTCTTGTCTTTGTCTTGTCTTTGTCTTGTCTTTGTCTTGTCTTTGTCTTGTCTTTGTCTTGTCTTTGTCTTGTCTTTGTCTTGTCTTTGTCTTGTCTTTGTCTTGTCTTTGTCTTGTCTTTGTCTTGTCTTTGTCTTGTCTTTGTCTTGTCTTTGTCTTGTCTTTGTCTTGTCTTTGTCTTGTCTTTGTCTTGTCTTTGTCTTGTCTTTGTCTTGTCTTTGTCTTGTCTTTGTCTTGTCTTTGTCTTGTCTTTGTCTTGTCTTTGTCTTGTCTTTGTCTTGTCTTTGTCTTGTCTTTGTCTTGTCTTTGTCTTGTCTTTGTCTTGTCTTTGTCTTGTCTTTGTCTTGTCTTTGTCTTGTCTTTGTCTTGTCTTTGTCTTGTCTTTGTCTTGTCTTTGTCTTGTCTTTGTCTTGTCTTTGTCTTGTCTTTGTCTTGTCTTTGTCTTGTCTTTGTCTTGTCTTTGTCTTGTCTTTGTCTTGTCTTTGTCTTGTCTTTGTCTTGTCTTTGTCTTGTCTTTGTCTTGTCTTTGTCTTGTCTTTGTCTTGTCTTTGTCTTGTCTTTGTCTTGTCTTTGTCTTGTCTTTGTCTTGTCTTTGTCTTGTCTTTGTCTTGTCTTTGTCTTGTCTTTGTCTTGTCTTTGTCTTGTCTTTGTCTTGTCTTTGTCTTGTCTTTGTCTTGTCTTTGTCTTGTCTTTGTCTTGTCTTTGTCTTGTCTTTGTCTTGTCTTTGTCTTGTCTTTGTCTTGTCTTTGTCTTGTCTTTGTCTTGTCTTTGTCTTGTCTTTGTCTTGTCTTTGTCTTGTCTTTGTCTTGTCTTTGTCTTGTCTTTGTCTTGTCTTTGTCTTGTCTTTGTCTTGTCTTTGTCTTGTCTTTGTCTTGTCTTTGTCTTGTCTTTGTCTTGTCTTTGTCTTGTCTTTGTCTTGTCTTTGTCTTGTCTTTGTCTTGTCTTTGTCTTGTCTTTGTCTTGTCTTTGTCTTGTCTTTGTCTTGTCTTTGTCTTGTCTTTGTCTTGTCTTTGTCTTGTCTTTGTCTTGTCTTTGTCTTGTCTTTGTCTTGTCTTTGTCTTGTCTTTGTCTTGTCTTTGTCTTGTCTTTGTCTTGTCTTTGTCTTGTCTTTGTCTTGTCTTTGTCTTGTCTTTGTCTTGTCTTTGTCTTGTCTTTGTCTTGTCTTTGTCTTGTCTTTGTCTTGTCTTTGTCTTGTCTTTGTCTTGTCTTTGTCTTGTCTTTGTCTTGTCTTTGTCTTGTCTTTGTCTTGTCTTTGTCTTGTCTTTGTCTTGTCTTTGTCTTGTCTTTGTCTTGTCTTTGTCTTGTCTTTGTCTTGTCTTTGTCTTGTCTTTGTCTTGTCTTTGTCTTGTCTTTGTCTTGTCTTTGTCTTGTCTTTGTCTTGTCTTTGTCTTGTCTTTGTCTTGTCTTTGTCTTGTCTTTGTCTTGTCTTTGTCTTGTCTTTGTCTTGTCTTTGTCTTGTCTTTGTCTTGTCTTTGTCTTGTCTTTGTCTTGTCTTTGTCTTGTCTTTGTCTTGTCTTTGTCTTGTCTTTGTCTTGTCTTTGTCTTGTCTTTGTCTTGTCTTTGTCTTGTCTTTGTCTTGTCTTTGTCTTGTCTTTGTCTTGTCTTTGTCTTGTCTTTGTCTTGTCTTTGTCTTGTCTTTGTCTTGTCTTTGTCTTGTCTTTGTCTTGTCTTTGTCTTGTCTTTGTCTTGTCTTTGTCTTGTCTTTGTCTTGTCTTTGTCTTGTCTTTGTCTTGTCTTTGTCTTGTCTTTGTCTTGTCTTTGTCTTGTCTTTGTCTTGTCTTTGTCTTGTCTTTGTCTTGTCTTTGTCTTGTCTTTGTCTTGTCTTTGTCTTGTCTTTGTCTTGTCTTTGTCTTGTCTTTGTCTTGTCTTTGTCTTGTCTTTGTCTTGTCTTTGTCTTGTCTTTGTCTTGTCTTTGTCTTGTCTTTGTCTTGTCTTTGTCTTGTCTTTGTCTTGTCTTTGTCTTGTCTTTGTCTTGTCTTTGTCTTGTCTTTGTCTTGTCTTTGTCTTGTCTTTGTCTTGTCTTTGTCTTGTCTTTGTCTTGTCTTTGTCTTGTCTTTGTCTTGTCTTTGTCTTGTCTTTGTCTTGTCTTTGTCTTGTCTTTGTCTTGTCTTTGTCTTGTCTTTGTCTTGTCTTTGTCTTGTCTTTGTCTTGTCTTTGTCTTGTCTTTGTCTTGTCTTTGTCTTGTCTTTGTCTTGTCTTTGTCTTGTCTTTGTCTTGTCTTTGTCTTGTCTTTGTCTTGTCTTTGTCTTGTCTTTGTCTTGTCTTTGTCTTGTCTTTGTCTTGTCTTTGTCTTGTCTTTGTCTTGTCTTTGTCTTGTCTTTGTCTTGTCTTTGTCTTGTCTTTGTCTTGTCTTTGTCTTGTCTTTGTCTTGTCTTTGTCTTGTCTTTGTCTTGTCTTTGTCTTGTCTTTGTCTTGTCTTTGTCTTGTCTTTGTCTTGTCTTTGTCTTGTCTTTGTCTTGTCTTTGTCTTGTCTTTGTCTTGTCTTTGTCTTGTCTTTGTCTTGTCTTTGTCTTGTCTTTGTCTTGTCTTTGTCTTGTCTTTGTCTTGTCTTTGTCTTGTCTTTGTCTTGTCTTTGTCTTGTCTTTGTCTTGTCTTTGTCTTGTCTTTGTCTTGTCTTTGTCTTGTCTTTGTCTTGTCTTTGTCTTGTCTTTGTCTTGTCTTTGTCTTGTCTTTGTCTTGTCTTTGTCTTGTCTTTGTCTTGTCTTTGTCTTGTCTTTGTCTTGTCTTTGTCTTGTCTTTGTCTTGTCTTTGTCTTGTCTTTGTCTTGTCTTTGTCTTGTCTTTGTCTTGTCTTTGTCTTGTCTTTGTCTTGTCTTTGTCTTGTCTTTGTCTTGTCTTTGTCTTGTCTTTGTCTTGTCTTTGTCTTGTCTTTGTCTTGTCTTTGTCTTGTCTTTGTCTTGTCTTTGTCTTGTCTTTGTCTTGTCTTTGTCTTGTCTTTGTCTTGTCTTTGTCTTGTCTTTGTCTTGTCTTTGTCTTGTCTTTGTCTTGTCTTTGTCTTGTCTTTGTCTTGTCTTTGTCTTGTCTTTGTCTTGTCTTTGTCTTGTCTTTGTCTTGTCTTTGTCTTGTCTTTGTCTTGTCTTTGTCTTGTCTTTGTCTTGTCTTTGTCTTGTCTTTGTCTTGTCTTTGTCTTGTCTTTGTCTTGTCTTTGTCTTGTCTTTGTCTTGTCTTTGTCTTGTCTTTGTCTTGTCTTTGTCTTGTCTTTGTCTTGTCTTTGTCTTGTCTTTGTCTTGTCTTTGTCTTGTCTTTGTCTTGTCTTTGTCTTGTCTTTGTCTTGTCTTTGTCTTGTCTTTGTCTTGTCTTTGTCTTGTCTTTGTCTTGTCTTTGTCTTGTCTTTGTCTTGTCTTTGTCTTGTCTTTGTCTTGTCTTTGTCTTGTCTTTGTCTTGTCTTTGTCTTGTCTTTGTCTTGTCTTTGTCTTGTCTTTGTCTTGTCTTTGTCTTGTCTTTGTCTTGTCTTTGTCTTGTCTTTGTCTTGTCTTTGTCTTGTCTTTGTCTTGTCTTTGTCTTGTCTTTGTCTTGTCTTTGTCTTGTCTTTGTCTTGTCTTTGTCTTGTCTTTGTCTTGTCTTTGTCTTGTCTTTGTCTTGTCTTTGTCTTGTCTTTGTCTTGTCTTTGTCTTGTCTTTGTCTTGTCTTTGTCTTGTCTTTGTCTTGTCTTTGTCTTGTCTTTGTCTTGTCTTTGTCTTGTCTTTGTCTTGTCTTTGTCTTGTCTTTGTCTTGTCTTTGTCTTGTCTTTGTCTTGTCTTTGTCTTGTCTTTGTCTTGTCTTTGTCTTGTCTTTGTCTTGTCTTTGTCTTGTCTTTGTCTTGTCTTTGTCTTGTCTTTGTCTTGTCTTTGTCTTGTCTTTGTCTTGTCTTTGTCTTGTCTTTGTCTTGTCTTTGTCTTGTCTTTGTCTTGTCTTTGTCTTGTCTTTGTCTTGTCTTTGTCTTGTCTTTGTCTTGTCTTTGTCTTGTCTTTGTCTTGTCTTTGTCTTGTCTTTGTCTTGTCTTTGTCTTGTCTTTGTCTTGTCTTTGTCTTGTCTTTGTCTTGTCTTTGTCTTGTCTTTGTCTTGTCTTTGTCTTGTCTTTGTCTTGTCTTTGTCTTGTCTTTGTCTTGTCTTTGTCTTGTCTTTGTCTTGTCTTTGTCTTGTCTTTGTCTTGTCTTTGTCTTGTCTTTGTCTTGTCTTTGTCTTGTCTTTGTCTTGTCTTTGTCTTGTCTTTGTCTTGTCTTTGTCTTGTCTTTGTCTTGTCTTTGTCTTGTCTTTGTCTTGTCTTTGTCTTGTCTTTGTCTTGTCTTTGTCTTGTCTTTGTCTTGTCTTTGTCTTGTCTTTGTCTTGTCTTTGTCTTGTCTTTGTCTTGTCTTTGTCTTGTCTTTGTCTTGTCTTTGTCTTGTCTTTGTCTTGTCTTTGTCTTGTCTTTGTCTTGTCTTTGTCTTGTCTTTGTCTTGTCTTTGTCTTGTCTTTGTCTTGTCTTTGTCTTGTCTTTGTCTTGTCTTTGTCTTGTCTTTGTCTTGTCTTTGTCTTGTCTTTGTCTTGTCTTTGTCTTGTCTTTGTCTTGTCTTTGTCTTGTCTTTGTCTTGTCTTTGTCTTGTCTTTGTCTTGTCTTTGTCTTGTCTTTGTCTTGTCTTTGTCTTGTCTTTGTCTTGTCTTTGTCTTGTCTTTGTCTTGTCTTTGTCTTGTCTTTGTCTTGTCTTTGTCTTGTCTTTGTCTTGTCTTTGTCTTGTCTTTGTCTTGTCTTTGTCTTGTCTTTGTCTTGTCTTTGTCTTGTCTTTGTCTTGTCTTTGTCTTGTCTTTGTCTTGTCTTTGTCTTGTCTTTGTCTTGTCTTTGTCTTGTCTTTGTCTTGTCTTTGTCTTGTCTTTGTCTTGTCTTTGTCTTGTCTTTGTCTTGTCTTTGTCTTGTCTTTGTCTTGTCTTTGTCTTGTCTTTGTCTTGTCTTTGTCTTGTCTTTGTCTTGTCTTTGTCTTGTCTTTGTCTTGTCTTTGTCTTGTCTTTGTCTTGTCTTTGTCTTGTCTTTGTCTTGTCTTTGTCTTGTCTTTGTCTTGTCTTTGTCTTGTCTTTGTCTTGTCTTTGTCTTGTCTTTGTCTTGTCTTTGTCTTGTCTTTGTCTTGTCTTTGTCTTGTCTTTGTCTTGTCTTTGTCTTGTCTTTGTCTTGTCTTTGTCTTGTCTTTGTCTTGTCTTTGTCTTGTCTTTGTCTTGTCTTTGTCTTGTCTTTGTCTTGTCTTTGTCTTGTCTTTGTCTTGTCTTTGTCTTGTCTTTGTCTTGTCTTTGTCTTGTCTTTGTCTTGTCTTTGTCTTGTCTTTGTCTTGTCTTTGTCTTGTCTTTGTCTTGTCTTTGTCTTGTCTTTGTCTTGTCTTTGTCTTGTCTTTGTCTTGTCTTTGTCTTGTCTTTGTCTTGTCTTTGTCTTGTCTTTGTCTTGTCTTTGTCTTGTCTTTGTCTTGTCTTTGTCTTGTCTTTGTCTTGTCTTTGTCTTGTCTTTGTCTTGTCTTTGTCTTGTCTTTGTCTTGTCTTTGTCTTGTCTTTGTCTTGTCTTTGTCTTGTCTTTGTCTTGTCTTTGTCTTGTCTTTGTCTTGTCTTTGTCTTGTCTTTGTCTTGTCTTTGTCTTGTCTTTGTCTTGTCTTTGTCTTGTCTTTGTCTTGTCTTTGTCTTGTCTTTGTCTTGTCTTTGTCTTGTCTTTGTCTTGTCTTTGTCTTGTCTTTGTCTTGTCTTTGTCTTGTCTTTGTCTTGTCTTTGTCTTGTCTTTGTCTTGTCTTTGTCTTGTCTTTGTCTTGTCTTTGTCTTGTCTTTGTCTTGTCTTTGTCTTGTCTTTGTCTTGTCTTTGTCTTGTCTTTGTCTTGTCTTTGTCTTGTCTTTGTCTTGTCTTTGTCTTGTCTTTGTCTTGTCTTTGTCTTGTCTTTGTCTTGTCTTTGTCTTGTCTTTGTCTTGTCTTTGTCTTGTCTTTGTCTTGTCTTTGTCTTGTCTTTGTCTTGTCTTTGTCTTGTCTTTGTCTTGTCTTTGTCTTGTCTTTGTCTTGTCTTTGTCTTGTCTTTGTCTTGTCTTTGTCTTGTCTTTGTCTTGTCTTTGTCTTGTCTTTGTCTTGTCTTTGTCTTGTCTTTGTCTTGTCTTTGTCTTGTCTTTGTCTTGTCTTTGTCTTGTCTTTGTCTTGTCTTTGTCTTGTCTTTGTCTTGTCTTTGTCTTGTCTTTGTCTTGTCTTTGTCTTGTCTTTGTCTTGTCTTTGTCTTGTCTTTGTCTTGTCTTTGTCTTGTCTTTGTCTTGTCTTTGTCTTGTCTTTGTCTTGTCTTTGTCTTGTCTTTGTCTTGTCTTTGTCTTGTCTTTGTCTTGTCTTTGTCTTGTCTTTGTCTTGTCTTTGTCTTGTCTTTGTCTTGTCTTTGTCTTGTCTTTGTCTTGTCTTTGTCTTGTCTTTGTCTTGTCTTTGTCTTGTCTTTGTCTTGTCTTTGTCTTGTCTTTGTCTTGTCTTTGTCTTGTCTTTGTCTTGTCTTTGTCTTGTCTTTGTCTTGTCTTTGTCTTGTCTTTGTCTTGTCTTTGTCTTGTCTTTGTCTTGTCTTTGTCTTGTCTTTGTCTTGTCTTTGTCTTGTCTTTGTCTTGTCTTTGTCTTGTCTTTGTCTTGTCTTTGTCTTGTCTTTGTCTTGTCTTTGTCTTGTCTTTGTCTTGTCTTTGTCTTGTCTTTGTCTTGTCTTTGTCTTGTCTTTGTCTTGTCTTTGTCTTGTCTTTGTCTTGTCTTTGTCTTGTCTTTGTCTTGTCTTTGTCTTGTCTTTGTCTTGTCTTTGTCTTGTCTTTGTCTTGTCTTTGTCTTGTCTTTGTCTTGTCTTTGTCTTGTCTTTGTCTTGTCTTTGTCTTGTCTTTGTCTTGTCTTTGTCTTGTCTTTGTCTTGTCTTTGTCTTGTCTTTGTCTTGTCTTTGTCTTGTCTTTGTCTTGTCTTTGTCTTGTCTTTGTCTTGTCTTTGTCTTGTCTTTGTCTTGTCTTTGTCTTGTCTTTGTCTTGTCTTTGTCTTGTCTTTGTCTTGTCTTTGTCTTGTCTTTGTCTTGTCTTTGTCTTGTCTTTGTCTTGTCTTTGTCTTGTCTTTGTCTTGTCTTTGTCTTGTCTTTGTCTTGTCTTTGTCTTGTCTTTGTCTTGTCTTTGTCTTGTCTTTGTCTTGTCTTTGTCTTGTCTTTGTCTTGTCTTTGTCTTGTCTTTGTCTTGTCTTTGTCTTGTCTTTGTCTTGTCTTTGTCTTGTCTTTGTCTTGTCTTTGTCTTGTCTTTGTCTTGTCTTTGTCTTGTCTTTGTCTTGTCTTTGTCTTGTCTTTGTCTTGTCTTTGTCTTGTCTTTGTCTTGTCTTTGTCTTGTCTTTGTCTTGTCTTTGTCTTGTCTTTGTCTTGTCTTTGTCTTGTCTTTGTCTTGTCTTTGTCTTGTCTTTGTCTTGTCTTTGTCTTGTCTTTGTCTTGTCTTTGTCTTGTCTTTGTCTTGTCTTTGTCTTGTCTTTGTCTTGTCTTTGTCTTGTCTTTGTCTTGTCTTTGTCTTGTCTTTGTCTTGTCTTTGTCTTGTCTTTGTCTTGTCTTTGTCTTGTCTTTGTCTTGTCTTTGTCTTGTCTTTGTCTTGTCTTTGTCTTGTCTTTGTCTTGTCTTTGTCTTGTCTTTGTCTTGTCTTTGTCTTGTCTTTGTCTTGTCTTTGTCTTGTCTTTGTCTTGTCTTTGTCTTGTCTTTGTCTTGTCTTTGTCTTGTCTTTGTCTTGTCTTTGTCTTGTCTTTGTCTTGTCTTTGTCTTGTCTTTGTCTTGTCTTTGTCTTGTCTTTGTCTTGTCTTTGTCTTGTCTTTGTCTTGTCTTTGTCTTGTCTTTGTCTTGTCTTTGTCTTGTCTTTGTCTTGTCTTTGTCTTGTCTTTGTCTTGTCTTTGTCTTGTCTTTGTCTTGTCTTTGTCTTGTCTTTGTCTTGTCTTTGTCTTGTCTTTGTCTTGTCTTTGTCTTGTCTTTGTCTTGTCTTTGTCTTGTCTTTGTCTTGTCTTTGTCTTGTCTTTGTCTTGTCTTTGTCTTGTCTTTGTCTTGTCTTTGTCTTGTCTTTGTCTTGTCTTTGTCTTGTCTTTGTCTTGTCTTTGTCTTGTCTTTGTCTTGTCTTTGTCTTGTCTTTGTCTTGTCTTTGTCTTGTCTTTGTCTTGTCTTTGTCTTGTCTTTGTCTTGTCTTTGTCTTGTCTTTGTCTTGTCTTTGTCTTGTCTTTGTCTTGTCTTTGTCTTGTCTTTGTCTTGTCTTTGTCTTGTCTTTGTCTTGTCTTTGTCTTGTCTTTGTCTTGTCTTTGTCTTGTCTTTGTCTTGTCTTTGTCTTGTCTTTGTCTTGTCTTTGTCTTGTCTTTGTCTTGTCTTTGTCTTGTCTTTGTCTTGTCTTTGTCTTGTCTTTGTCTTGTCTTTGTCTTGTCTTTGTCTTGTCTTTGTCTTGTCTTTGTCTTGTCTTTGTCTTGTCTTTGTCTTGTCTTTGTCTTGTCTTTGTCTTGTCTTTGTCTTGTCTTTGTCTTGTCTTTGTCTTGTCTTTGTCTTGTCTTTGTCTTGTCTTTGTCTTGTCTTTGTCTTGTCTTTGTCTTGTCTTTGTCTTGTCTTTGTCTTGTCTTTGTCTTGTCTTTGTCTTGTCTTTGTCTTGTCTTTGTCTTGTCTTTGTCTTGTCTTTGTCTTGTCTTTGTCTTGTCTTTGTCTTGTCTTTGTCTTGTCTTTGTCTTGTCTTTGTCTTGTCTTTGTCTTGTCTTTGTCTTGTCTTTGTCTTGTCTTTGTCTTGTCTTTGTCTTGTCTTTGTCTTGTCTTTGTCTTGTCTTTGTCTTGTCTTTGTCTTGTCTTTGTCTTGTCTTTGTCTTGTCTTTGTCTTGTCTTTGTCTTGTCTTTGTCTTGTCTTTGTCTTGTCTTTGTCTTGTCTTTGTCTTGTCTTTGTCTTGTCTTTGTCTTGTCTTTGTCTTGTCTTTGTCTTGTCTTTGTCTTGTCTTTGTCTTGTCTTTGTCTTGTCTTTGTCTTGTCTTTGTCTTGTCTTTGTCTTGTCTTTGTCTTGTCTTTGTCTTGTCTTTGTCTTGTCTTTGTCTTGTCTTTGTCTTGTCTTTGTCTTGTCTTTGTCTTGTCTTTGTCTTGTCTTTGTCTTGTCTTTGTCTTGTCTTTGTCTTGTCTTTGTCTTGTCTTTGTCTTGTCTTTGTCTTGTCTTTGTCTTGTCTTTGTCTTGTCTTTGTCTTGTCTTTGTCTTGTCTTTGTCTTGTCTTTGTCTTGTCTTTGTCTTGTCTTTGTCTTGTCTTTGTATTGTCTTTGTCTTGTCTTTGTCTTGCCTTTGTCTCGTCTTTGACTTGTCATGAAAATTTCTTTAAAACACATGCACATAGTGATATATTTCTCACCTTGCAGTACAGGGTAACAGAATCATTCTGCAAGGTTTCGTAAACAAAAATATTTCTTTCTATAAAAATAAATTTGATCGTCCTCCCATTTTTTCCAACCCACCAATTTCCACTACTGATCATGGAAATTTCTTGAAAACACATGGCAATCAAATTTTCTTCTTCTGATGGATACAGGATAGGCAAACAAAATCATCCTGCAAGGTTTCGTAAACAAAAATATTTCTTTCTATAAAAATCAATTTGATCGTGCTCCCATTTTTTTCCAACCCACCAATTTCCACTGCTGATCATAGAAATTTCTTGAAAATACAAGGCAATAAAATTTTCTTCTTCTGATGGATACAGGATAGGCAAACAAAATCATCCTGCAAGGTTTCGTAAACAAAAATATTTCTTTCTATAAAAATCAATTTGATCGTGCTCCCATTTTTTCCAACCCACCAATTTCCACTACTGATCATGGAAATTTCTTGAAAACACATGGCAATCAAATTTTCTTCTTCTGATGGATACAGGATAGGCAAACAAAATCATCCTGCAAGGTTTCGTAAACAAAAATATTTCTTTCTATAAAAATCAATTTGATCGTGCTCCCATTTTTTTCCAACCCACCAATTTCCACTACTGATCATGGAAATTTCTTGAAAACACATGGCAATCAAATTTTCTTCTTCTGATGGATACAGGATAGGCAAACAAAATCATCCTGCAAGGTTTCGTAAACAAAAATATTTCTTTCTATAAAAATCAATTTGATCGTGCTCCCATTTTTTCCAATCCACCAATTTCCACTGGTGATCATGGAAACTTCTTGAAAACACATGGCAATAAAATTTTCTTCTTCTGATGGATACAGGATAGGCAAACAAAATCATCCTGCAAGGTTTCGTAAACAAAAATATTTCTTTCTATAAAAATCAATTTGATCGTGCTCCCATTTTTTTCCAACCCACCAATTTCCACTACTGATCATGGAAATTTCTTGAAAACACATGGCAATCAAATTTTCTTCTTCTGATGTATACAGGATAGGAAAACAAAATCACCCGGAAAGGTTTAGTAAACAAAAATATTTCTTTCTATAAAAATCAATTTGATCGCGCTGCCATTTTTTCCAACCCACCAATTTCCACTACTGATCATGGAAATTTCTTGAAAACACATGGCAATAAAATTTTTTTCTTCTGATGGATACAGGATAGGCAAACAAAATCATCCTGCAAGGTTTCGTAAACAAAAATATTTCTTTCTATAAAAATCAATTTAATCGTCCTCCCAATTTTTTTCCAACCCACCAATTTCCACTACTGATCATGGAAATTTTTTGAAAACACATGGCAATCAAATTTTCTTCTTCTGATGGATACAGGATAGGCAAACAAAATCACCCGGAAAGGTTTCGTAAACAAAAATATTTCTTTCTATAAAAATCAATTTGATCGTCCTCCCATTTTTTTCCAACCCACCAATTTCCACTACTGATCATGGAAATTTCTTGAAAACACATGGCAATAAAATTTTCTTCTTCTAATGGTTACAGGATAAGCAAACAAAATCATCCTGCAAGGTTTCGTAAACAAAAATATTTCTTTCTAAAAAAATCAATTTGATCGTGCTCCCATTTTTTTTCCAACCCACCAATTTCCACTACTGATCATTGAAATTTCTTGAAAATACAAGGTTTCGTAAACAAAAATATTTCTGTCTATAAAAATCAATTTGATCGTGCTCCCATTTTCTCCAACCCACCAATTTCCACTACTGATCATGGAAATTTCTTGAAAACACATGGCAATCAAATTTTCTTCTTATGATGGATACAGGATAAGCAAACACAATCATCCTGCAAGGTTTCGTAAACAAAAATATTTCTTTCTATAAAAATCAATTTGATCGTGCTCCCATTTTTTCCAACCCACCAATTTCCACTACTGATCATAGTTTTTTCTTGAAAATACAAGGCAATCAAATTTTCTTCTTCTGATGGATACAGGATAGGCAAACAAAATCATCCTGCAAGGTTTCGTAAACAAAAATATTTCTTTCTATAAAAATCAATTTCATCGTGCTCCCATTTTTTTCCAACCCACCAATTTCCACTACTGATCATGGAAATTTCTTGAAAACACATGGCAATAAAAAATTTTTCTTCTGATGGATAAAGGATAGGCAAACAAAATCATCCTGCAAGGTTTCGTAAACAAAAATATTTCTTTCTATAAAAATCAATTTGATCGTCCTCCCAATTTTTCTCCAACCCACCAATTTCCACTACTGATCATGGAAATTTCTTGAAAACACATGGCAATAAAATTTTCTTCTTCTGATGGATACAGGATAGGCAAACAAAATCACCCGAAAAGGTTTCGTAAACAAAAATATTTCTTTCTATAAAAATCAATTTGATCGTCCTCCCATTTTTTTCCAACCCACCAATTTCCACTACTGACCATGGAAATTTCTTGAAAACACATGGCAATAAAATTTTCTTCTTCTGATGGATACCGGATAGGCAAACAAAATCATCCTGCAAGGTTTCGTAAACAAAAATATTTCTTTCTATAAAAATCAATTTGATCGTGCTCCCGTTTTTTTCCAACCCACCAATTTCCACTACTGATCATAGAAATTTCTTGAAAATACAAGGTTTCGTAAACAAAAATATTTCTTTTTATAAAAATCAGTTTGATCGTGCTCTCATTTTTTCCAACCCACCAATTTCCACTACTGATCATGGAAATTTCTTGAAAACACATGGCAATCAAATTTTCTTCTTCTGATGGATACAGGATAGGCAAACAAAATCATCCTGCAAGGTTTCGTAAACAAAAATATTTCTTTCTATAAAAATCAATTTGATCGTGCTCCCATTTTTTTCTAACCCACCAATTTCCACTACTGATCATGGAGATTTCTTGAAAACACATGGCAATAAAATTTTCTTCTTCTGATGGATAAAGGATAGGCAAACAAAATCATCCTGCAAGGTTTCGTAAACAAAAATATTTCTTTCTATAAAAATCAATTTGATCTTCCTCCCATTTTTTTTCCAACCCACCAATTTCCACTACTGATCATGGAAATTTCTTGAAAACACATGGCAATCAAATTTTCTTCTTCTTATGGATACAGGATAGGCAAACAAA
>NW_026683313.1:0-96000 GCF_030247195.1 Topomyia yanbarensis | reverse complement strand
TCGTGTACTGTGACGAGCAAAGTTTGGAATTTTCGCATTCGTGAACAGAAATAGACGATATTTCACCTACTTGGACCAGCAATAGAAAAACGAACATACGATGTTTGCTCTCCAAGTTTTCGCGACAATGTAGCATCCGACTTCATATTTTTGCGGTATAATATAAGATGATAGTTTCACGCCTGATATAAAACTGTAGAATAACTCAAAAATGAGTAGATACTAATCCGTAGAATGAAAATATTGCAGTATACTGCAATAATGTGGAGAAACGTTTTCTATAATGTAATATATTAACGGTTTTTCTTGAACTTAAGTTATCACGAGGTTCGAAGCGGCGAAATTACCCCGCTTCCCTACTGCATTGTTAGCAACTTTTCGCGATTTCTTGAACGGTGAAAAGTTAAGTCCCTGCTTACAAAGGATGAAAACGTGCGATAAACTGCTTGTTATGACAATGAGCATATATTTCATCCTCTGGTGACGAGTTACCGAAACCCTAATGCTGATGCTGTCCATAACACTGCAAGCTTCCATAGGTTCCAAAACATAATTATTGTTCATTATTCTGCTTTATTTTTCAATATTTGGGTACACTCTGTTACTTTTTACTTGAAATGTGCTTGAAACAGAACTGTTCACTAAAATGAAGAATGCATTCAGCTCATCCATGGAAAAAACAGAAAAACTAATCAACAACAACAGTTGTAAGGAACAACTATCCCTTTTGCACTCTCTCATTATAGTTACACGAAGGTAGGCAATTCTATACAGCAAAGCGTAGTTTGTTTTCTAACCCAAAAGACGAGCAAGAGGTTGAAATCTCTACAATAAAGAAGGCCTTGCGATTATTTTCATATTTTTGTGAATTATGCCTATCGTCCATTATGCCTATCGTATATTATGCCAATTGTTCATTATGCACAACGACCATTATGCATAACATACTTATACCTAACTTCGCGCACCCGATATAATGAAGCAACTAAATGAGCATGATCTGTGCGTTATACGTATTTTAAAGAATGTTGTTTGGCAATAAAACACACGGACAAAAATCAACTTATGTGTGCTGAGATTGAACTTTATTTTTTTTATTTTGGAAAATGAATGGAAAACTATGAAAAAGTTATGTATTGGTTTGTTTCTAGCAGGTTAGGGCTGGATTTTAAATATTTTTTCGAATTTTTATCGCATATCGGATGTTTTGAACGCATTACTTGTCATGAAAGTCGCTTTTACACAATGATAGTATAATCAAATTTGCATAAATCCCATTCAAATGGGTACTCGATTGGAATTCAGAATCCGAATGCTAACATCATACATCATCACTGTATGCTATGGCGTTTATTTTTTCAAAAAGTGCAGCTCATGTATCAAAAAGGGAAAACATTTATACGAAATAAACCTTACATATTCCACTTTAACAAATATAACTACACACTCCATTCCTCGTGTAATATCAAAATATCAAATGATATTCGCTACCATAACCACAATAAATTGTCATAGTTGTCAATGATAATATCTTAAAAGTTCTCGAACTTCAAGTTCCATGAGTAGTCGTGACTAAATCTTCTCTCAGAACACTCTCAGTTCACAACACAATGAGAACTCAAGTACAGTTACTTCAAGTCAATGCAAGCACTATGACGAGAAAGTAGTCCTAGTATCAAGTCTTTCTAGTAAGAACCGCTAATACTGAAGCCCTCAGTACCGGTAAAATACCAGTACTCGATTTTTTTCAAAATATCGAGAGCCATTTCATAGTGAAATTAAATGTCAAAAATCATGATTTCAAGAAGCTTTGGTATGGTCAACAAATATTCTGATCAACAAAATATCTTTAATGTGTCATTCACATTATAGAAAAAGGTTTTTTTCTGATGCGGCATCTTCTTGATTCTATGACGCGCTTTTGGAATCAATTAGTTTTTAGTGGGACGAATGCTGATAGATACTGGAAACCCCAGTAAATCAACACGGTATTTTATGTTCGCTAAATTGTGTTCTCCCTTCTATCACATGTCGAGCACAATTCAACAGCCTACGGTTGGCTTGCTCCTCTCGGTACTTATGTTTATTTAGTACCGGTAATTCAGTACCAAACATTGGTCAGTATACCCGGGATTTTCCGAATCAGCTCGCCGAATGCCATTTGACCGAGTGACCCTCTCCTGGGCTGATTGAATTTTCGGTATTACAAGCATCTTCAAGCAATATTACATTTATCATTAAAAATAAACTTAGTGCGTCAATTATCAATAATTTACACTAGTTGAGAAATTCCATGAAGATCCGTCCGAGAACCTTTAAAATTGTGACCGACCGGCATGGAAGACTGAACATTTTTCACTCATTAAGAACATTTTTACACATTTTTTTTAAAATGCGTAGAATTTTTGCATGAAGCATTTTCAAAAAAAATATTCGATTACCCTATTTTATACAGCAAAACTATCTGAGAACGAACTACATTTCCAGTTTTCGGATTGCTGTTTCCTGGTACCTGTTTCTTGTTTCCATGTTTCCTTGTTTTTTTGTTTCCTTGTTTCCTTGCTTATTTGTTCCATTGTTTCCTTGTTCCCTTGTTTCCTTCTTGCTTGTTTCCTTGTTTCCATGTTTCCTTGTTTCCTTGTTTCCTTGTTTCCTTGTTTCCTTGTTTCCTTGTTTCCTTGTTTCCTTGTTTCCTTGTTTCCTTGTTTCCTTGTTTCCTTGTATCCTTGTATCCTTGTTTCCTTGTTTCCTTGTTTCCTTGTTTTCTTGTTTCCTTGTTTCCTTATTTCCTTCTTTTATTGTTTCCTTGTTTCCTTGTTTCCTTGTTTCCTTGTTTCCATGTTTCCTTGATTCCTTGTTTCTTTGTTTCCTTGTTTCCTTGATTCCTTGTTCCCTTGTTTCCTTTTTTCCTTGTTTCCATGTTTCCTTGTTTCCATGTTTCCTTGTTCCCTTGTTTCCTTGCTTCCTTGCTTCCTTGTTTCCTCGTTTCCTTGTTTCCTTGTTTCCTTGTTTCCTTGTTTCCTTGTTTCCTTGTCTCTTGTTTCTTGTTTTTTTGTTTCTTGTTTGTAAATTATCAAGGGTTCAAACACCATACATCTATCTCTGTACAGTGAACCTGAACATAGTCAATGACAGCCGTCACAACCTCGAAGTACCATAAAATACTGTCAATATCCCATAAATACACCGAAACATAGTTTATAGATGAGACTTACGGAACGATGGTGATGGTGTTTCCAAGAATTTATTTCAAACACTATCAAAACACCATGCACTGGTGGTGAGTTTGAGTTTGAGTTTGAAGATTTTTGCGAAGTCAGACAGCTAACAATAATATTATTGAAAAAGTAAATGAAAAAAAATATTTACAAAGCATGATAAAGCTTTCCAAACAGAGTTCCAGTTTCATGAATTTCTCGGACCCTTGTCCCTTATAATGCTCGATTAGGTTTATATTTTGCCTACATTTTTGGGGGTTCTAACATTTTCTGTTTTGAGAAATTAAGATTACCGTATTTGTTGGTAGGTTGTCATCCTAGTATTAATCTATTGCATTTCTAATGTTTTGATATAATCAACTTCAATGAGTTAATATTACAGAAAAGGTTCAACAGTATTGAAAATTCCCCCCAACAGCAGGATTCGAACCTACAACCCTTAGGACTCCGGCCAATGCACAAACCCTAATACTATCCCTGATCTATGATGATGTCCAAGGAAGAACACATAATTATCGCATTGGCGACAGTGATTGTTCCACTGCCTCTAGGGTAAAATCACACACAACTGCCGCTGCCAGCCAATACATTTTATTTCCACGCTGGATACCAAGGTGTTTTAATTGTCGTCTGATGTTTGTTTTTTAGTTCATTACCCATTAGACTGGTTCAATTTTTGACTATTAGCTCCACCAGACTCTACTGATTCATTTTATGGCCCTTAGTAATTGTGCAAATTTTGGTACCGATCGGTTGTGTCTACGGACCCTCCAAAAATTTCAAAGTTTATATGGAAATTAGTATGGAAGATCGGTAAACATAGAAAATAAATTCTTAAAAAATCACCTCATAAATCAACTCATGAGAACATTCATGTATATAATTTATATAAAGTTATTCAAACAGGGTTGCTATGATTAATAACAAAATCCACTTGTTTTCAAGTCATGCTGCTTCTTTAGATAATAACTTTTCTCAGCCAATTTTCACAAACTTACAATGTTCCCCGAATATGTTCAGTAGAAGAATACTTAAGAAATATATAGTGTTCTGATTAATTGATTGATGAGGTGATTTTTTAAGAATTAATTTTCAATGTTAACCGATTTCCATATAAACTTTGAAATTTTTGGAGGGTCGTAGACACAACCGATCGGTACCAAAATTTGCACAATTACTAAGGGCCATAAAAGGAATCAGTAGAGCCTGGTGGATATAAAAATCAAAAATTGAACCAGTCTATTACCCATCATACTTCGGTGGGTGACAGAGCTAATGGGGATTGTCGCTTCGGGGGTATTTTGTCACATAATTGCTTGGAACGCAGAAGGAGAAATTAAAGAGAGATGGGTAAAACTGTTTGGTCAGAATAAAAAGCGATTGCTTCATCGTTAGTAATAACTTTTCAAAATACGACGTAACTAAAACAAGAGTTTAAAGTGCTTAGCTCCGCTCATCCCGTGTGCACACGCACAAAGACGGCGCCAAAGTCCACCCGCAAAACCCGGAAGTTTTAGTAAAACATAAATTCCTCTAGCTTTTGAAAAGTTAACTTATAAACATTCCTAACGACATTTACTGGCAGACAAATCCACTACCTGGCACCGGTTAGAGCGCACACGGGTAACCAATTTATATTCTAATTGCTTGAATAAAATTATAATGCATTATATCGAAGCCGCGCACCCTTGTCACCTGTGTGTGTGTTCATCGAACCGCGGCAATTAGTAAACCAAAACAAATCCATACGGTCGATCTCCTCGGGAAGGCGGATTGACCTTTCCTTTGAATGCTCCAGCGAAACCATTATAAATACTATACTATGGATGCATTTTCACCTGTACATAAAATAAGGAATGGATCTAATCTCGCAACCTGAACCTTTTTAATCGATGGTTCGTGCGGAGCTCTGTTCGGGTTTACCTCCCATAGCAAAGGTGGGGTTGCACTTCAGCTGACATACCACATAACGACCGACCGGTGTGGTGTGCATTCCACTATCCGAGAAGCAGCTGAAGAACCTGCATTCGATTTTCGGTAGGACTCGCACTTGACAGTCAGTGCGCTTTTTTGTGTCGTTATCGCGAAGCAACCATTAGCAATTGTGGTATGCTGCATTGGTATGCAGTTTGAGGCAATGGAATGCCGGTGGTGCTATTATCGATTGGTTTGGAGCACGAGTGGTTCCTTACTGATGGTGGTACCGGTGCGGTTGCATATGAACAAAAAACTGGAAGAGTAGGGAAACAAATTCATTTTAGTTGCTTAAAACTGACCAACTATCTTGTCAAAAACAGTGCCAACTGCAGCGAGAATCGGTTAAACCGACTGTCCTTTCCTTGAGCTAGTTAAGCCGAACTAAAATCAATAACAACGCAATTAGCTAGCTGTCTCATTCCCGATCGTCCAAATTGTTCGTGTTGTCGTCCCCGGTGCTGCTGTTGCCACGCATAGCAACGTGTCCGGACGCAACCATGTTTAAATTTAACCTTGAAAAAATCAAGTTCCTGCGTTGCTTGAGGAGAAGAGCAACATCGCGAAGAAATGCCCGCATGCAACCGCAGTAAGCCAACTAGTTATATGTAACATACTCAACACAACAACGTAGCAGCTAGTCAACAGCGCTGAGTTGTGATAGTTGCCAGCCTGCAGGGTTTGGCAGGGTAAAATCACAATGCGCGCCAAAATGAAACAAAATCTGAGGTGACATGCTGAAAATGACACTTTGATGCTGATATGAATGTACCGTCCCTTGTTATATTATAAAACCTAAGCTAAGAAATGGAACATTTGCTTTATTTTCGTAATTTTTTGCAGTTTTCAACAAAAATTCCTACCGCAAGTAATATTGTATGTTGTTTTTTTTAAGATTCACCGCATACCAACATAGATGGCAGCAGTTAAAAACACGAAAACGTACGATAAATGAATAAAAATCAAACGCAGGGTAATCATCAAATCGTGTAAAATACATAATAGATCGTAATTAGGCAAGAAGTACGCTTTGGAATTGCACAAATTCAGGTTTTTGGTGGTGCTATAACAGTTCATGATTCTTCTGTATAAAACTTTTTAGAATCGTGACAATAATTATAAAAATAGACAACGTTATATGTGGTAAACCAATTTTTTTTTTTTCGAGAGTTGTCCTACTGGAGCTGTAGAGCTAGGTTCTCGGAAGGGCTCCCCGTCAGAATCACATACCACAATTTGCAGACGGGACAGGCGATTGGCGCCCACTAAAACACTGCTTTGGGTCAATTGTACCGGGCCGTGATTCTGAATGTGATATTCATTGTACGGTTCAGGTATATGCGGGCGCAGGGACTCGCGATCGCGTGTATCATCGCGAAGGGCTCGAGCAATTGTACGTTAACGTGTTCGATCGCGTGTGCGTTTGTAGGTCGCGTGTGCTAACGTGTATGTAACTGCGCGAGTTGAAATTCTATATTAAAACCGATTGCCTTTCGCATATTCGCGTGTGTTCTAGAAAGGTCGCGCGCGGACCGTGAATGTGATACTTAATTTTTCGTGTACGGTTCAGATTCTATAAGAAAGTGGGTTCTTCCATATCACTAGAGTTCCCAGTAATGTCGTCATGGAACGTGTTGTCTAGTTTGTAGGTTGACGCTTGAGATGTAGGTTGTTAAGTGCTGAGACGTTCACCTTATCACCGGGGTGTTATCATGTTTGCGAGTTCGTGGGCGTAGGTTGCGTGGATAATCGCGAAGGGCTCTAACGGTTGTATGCTGACATGATTTTGTAACATATTTGCGTGTGTTCTTGAATGGTCGCGCGAACCGTGAGTCTGATATTTAATTTTTGATGTACGGTTCAGATTCTAGCAGAGAGAGGGTTCCCTTATATCGCCAGGGTTCTCTTACATCGCTAGGGTTCCCAGTCATGTCGCCATGAGACGTGTTGTCTAATAGGTATGAGCGTATTTTCTTAATTGGTCCAGCTGAAGGCATGGACCTAGTCTTCTAGGATCAAGGATTCGGACGTGACCGATTCGTGATCCCGTGCGCGGTGGTATTTTTGTAGGTTCCCGCTTGAAAATGTGTGAGTGTTAAGACGTTCACTATCACCATCTTTGCCGACCCAGCTGAAGGCAGGTGTAGAATGGCAGTATAGGACTCGAAAAGACAATAGACGAGAGACGTAATAGATTAGACAGGTACAAGATACAGCTGAAGTTATGATCATAACATACATTAATACTTCAAACACTACTAATACTTGTATAGCCAACCACCACACATATAACATCCTTTCTCAATCATCTATTTGTTATTGGTTAATAGTTGGTTGTGAGCTGGTAAATAAAGGAACGGTATAGAACAGAAAAAAGGCTCACATCAGCCCTCTCGGCCTCCTCGATACACCACTATCGATGCATATTGTAATCAACATCTTGAAGCGGGCTTCTTATATAAATCAAATTCTGAGTAGTCATAACGATTGGTGGATTATTAACATGAGAACTAATTAACCTCTAGTAGTAGAACTTGGTGCAAGTAGAAACTAAAAAGAGTGAAGGTCCTTACATTTAGATGACTCTATTGAATCTATTGTGGTTTGATGATGTTTACAATACCGTCAATCGCATCAACCTGCGAGAGGAGTATACCAGTTTTAAAATTTGGAACAAAACTGTTGAAAATAATAAAACAAAACGCTTGGCTGGGGCTACGATTGTTTCCGTTACAATTCTACTTTGAAATTATTATATGAAATAATATGCTGCTGAACATGCTCCAAGCAAATTGTTCGATAAAAAGTAGCAATGCTTGAAACCCTGTGATAAGAATAAAAACCAATCAGTGCTTACTCTTGGCCAGATGAAATTCCCGAGCATATAAAAAGCCCATGATTACCCCTTGCTCTTGATCCAAATACACCCACACTACATGGTATTTTTACGGTGTTTGAATTGGGTTCAATTCATGGGTTCAGTGTTTGAATTGGGTTCATTCAACACCCTCACCATCATGCAGAAGATTCCATATAAAAATAATATTCTGGTGTATTGATAGGTTATTGAGACCATTTTATGGTACTCTGATGGTTGTGAAATTTTGCACGGATAATATTCATGGTCTTTTTATGAGGTTGTATGGTGAGAATTTGCTTGGGTTACTTTTGGGTTGACTACTATAGTTTAGTGACGCAAATTTTTGAATACAAGTCAAAACTGAAACTTCTCTAACATAATTCAATCTCTTCACCCAACAGAATCTCCAACTAACCCTCGCCTTTCAGTAGGTGTTCAAGTCCGCCCGTGCTTTAGAAATGCCTACAGAAGCATATGGTCAGATGCCTTAGTGATAAATCGCATAACGTACAGGGTGCGCCATCTGGATGTATCCTATTGCAACATTGAACAACTCCGCCATTTTTCAGCCAATTTTGACAGATAAACACAATTTTGAAACGTCATTTAGTGCCATTTTAGCTATGAGTCGATTTACACAAAAAAAACACGCTGAAATTGTACCGCTTTACATTGAAAACGATCGTTCAGTAGTGAGAACTGTGCTTGCTTATCGTAAAAAATATGGCAACTCGCTTCACCCTTCTCGACGAAGTAAATAAACAAAATTGTCGAATTTGGGGGACACAGAACTCACACGTTATACATCAAACACCACTGCACGACTAGAAAGTAGCTGTTTGGGCCGGGGTGTGCTTCAAAACAATAATCTGTTCTTATTTTTTCAAAGAGGGAGAAACCATCAACGGCGCACACTACTTTTACAGTAAACGGTAAGTTACGGCGTGTAGCCTAGTACAAAGTTTCAGTAGTCAACCGTTCGCCAGCATCTAGTTTAACCCCCCCTAGCCACCTTTTAGTTTATTGGGTACCGTTGGATTTTGGCGCACTTTGTCTGTCCACAAATGCAAAAAAGGTCTGTAAAACTTCTATTTTCAATAAGCCGGGTGGCACCTTGCCACACCGCAACCGCACAATCAAGTTCTTGCATTGCAAATTTCCAGGACGCGTTGTCTCAAAAAATGGAGATTTGGAATGGTCTCCGCGTTCTCCGGATTTAACGGTACCAGACTTCTTTTTGTGGGGTTACTTGAAAAGTAAAGTTTATTCTAGCAAACCTAAGAACCTTGACGAATTCAAAGCGAATATACGGGCTGAAATTACTACGACTAAGCCCGAAATGCTGTCCAATGTCATGCAAAATGCCCGCAAAAGAGCTGCTTTGCGTGTATCAAGTGGGGGTGGTCATTTAATCGGCGTTGTATTTTAAACCTCTGATTTATAATAAATGGCTTAAAATATCCTAAAAAAACTTGTTTACTTGTGAAAATCTAAAAAATGGCGGTGTTGTTCAATGTTGAAAAAGGATACATCAAGCTGGCGCACCCTGTATATCCGAAATATCAAACGTGTGTGCCAATAGGATCATTACCCTACGTACACTGCAAACCACAGACAAATAAATTAATCTATCCCAACGCAAATTCCCAAGCAGCACACACACACGTTGCACCCTTCAGTGTTCAACTCTATCCATATCCACCCTACCCACCCACATTACAAACCATCGCGTGTATGCATTTAATATCGTATGGCAGGGTGAAGAGCGCAGGATAAACTTTGTACACAGAGAGGAAGCGGGTGCAAGTGGTACTGACTGGTACCCGAAAAATTCGCGCACGGTTCAACTCTGTGCGGGCTAATGCCAAGATGTTGCTCGTTTAGCATGCGAGCAACGAATGATATAAACGGACACACATCCGTACTGATAAGCATTATGCAGCCGCACACTGCTGGTATGGTGAGCTACGAACGACTGGCAGCAGAGAAAGGAAAGTTATCACTTATATTTAACACTTCTCAGATGTCTTGTGCGTTAGTTTTCTACAATCAGATAGCCCTGTGAAATGACTTATCAAAACCATTTTTTTCGTTATTTATGGTAACTGTACATACTATGGAATAAGTTTCACACTAGGGGTGCATATTTGCAATCATATGGTGCAAAAATCTAGTGATTTCTTTCAGTACAACAGAAGTTATTAATGTTCAAAAACTGACGCGCTTGTCACTACTGATCGTTTGAAACAGGCCTCTATATATAAAGCTTAAATTTATTCTGCATTAAAATAATTTTAAATCCCTAAATTTTTCATTACACATTCATTGAAATTCCAAACAAGAAAAATTCTCCGAAGCTTTTTTTCGAGACGAAGAACAGATCACTTCCTATCCCTCGAAAAGGCAAACTAAAATTGTGACTTCAAGAAGCATCGCTCCTAAGACCCAATGAAATCAAAAGCCTTTTTTGTCGTTTTACCAGTGAGAGAATCGAAAGCCCGAAAACGCTCGATCATTTGTATTTCAAATCAATATTAATTCTTCAAAGGGATAAAGAAATTTTTGTAAACAAACTTGTTCCGGTCATTATACCGCCACCGAGTGAAATTTCATGAAAAATGAACATTAATCTACATTTTTACCCTTCTTAGAAGCAATTTCAGATGTTTTCTTGAAATTATAACAAATGTAGAGAAATCAGCAAAACAAAAGTTTGTTTACAAATCTTATTAGTCCTTTTCAAAAGTTAACATGGAATTTGCAAGTTCGTTAAAACTAGGGCACGGTGTCTTTTTTTAACAACTTTATGCAAAAAAATTCAGCATTTCTGAAACTTCAGGATATGAAAGAATGGGCTTTCCCCTTTCATTTGAAACCAACATCAAAATAATCCGTCGGGGGGTCTAGAGCAACTTTTTTTTTGAAGTTTTTTTTAGTGAAAACATAGATTTTACCATAGAACTAGTTCATATTTCTGTCCCTAGATGGTGCTTTAGACATTCAGACAACACTAAATGTAAGAATCTGATAGATATTTTAATTGTCTAGAACTTTGTTAACAACTAAAAACCAATTTGAAATTATCCGGAAAAGTTGTTTAATATTTTAACGAAGTCTAAGTCTAAGTTAGTTTCACAGAAACCCCAGTGGTTTGTAAGTCAATTCACACGCACTTTTTTCATTTGCCAAATACCTGTGTTTAGTTGAACAGTGCATTCAGCGGAATTTGAGAGCTTGGAAAGTTTCATCTTTTAGCTGAAAATTATAATTCCAGGTTCCACCTGATATAGGGCACCGTTAATATTTTTGGGATGAAAAGTCTTAGATAAGTGTTGACCAAACTAGTATGATATGAATATTCTTTTCCCTCCCTCCCTCCCGCATAAACAGCCTTTTCAATGATGTATGCCTTCTTTTTCATTTTTTCGATTGTTCTCGGGGATGACTGATGACTATTCTTGCATGAACCTCCTACTTTGCTAGCATCTTCGTATAAAATTCACTTGTCCTGAACTTCAACCTTTATATTTGAACAAACTCAACAAAACTGTTAACACCATTCCAATATTTCGCGAATTTCATTGCGATGCTTGGTTAAAAACGCTGATTATCTTTTTCAAAATTAACTCAATGTGACAAACATTGAACAAAAAACTTTGAGTTTTTGGATAAAGATAATTTTTTTTGGGATATATTCGTGGATTTGTATGTATATAAGGTTTTTCTTGTATTCAAATCGTATTTTGTTTTCAAAAGTAATACATTTCGCATAATCTAGGATCAATTAATTAACGATTTCTCGCATAATTGATAGGAAATGGCCGTAAAATCCAACTGCCACAATATACTTTGCGGAAAAAATTTGAATAAATCGTTTCAACCACTAATTTGGACAGTTACTTCTGTGGTTTGCGTTCAATTATAAACTGTGTGTCCCAACATTTCGTCTTGAACAGAACTATAATAGCTGACTTAAACGATCATAACCTAAATTATGCGACGTATGGTCCTTTCTAAAACATAAGTGTAAGCGTACCCTTGTAATCAAGCAATATCTTCCGATGAATGGTAGTTCCTTCGAACCTATCGGGAAAGATTACAAACGAACCAAAAGCACAAATAGCTTTCTGTCTCTGTCGAACATCCTAATTTTCAGAAGGTCAATAGGAATTGTGAATGGAATGAATCCCGCCAAATATTTTCATGTCAATAAACCCAATTATTTTTTTGGTAGTGAAATAAGTGCGAGAAAATACATTTCCAAACCACTAGGCCTCGTGTAAAACTATCTTAGATATAACTTCGTTAAAATCTTAAACAATTTTTCCGGCTGATTTCAGATCAATTTTTAGTTGTCAACAAACTTGTAGACAATTAAATTTTCTATCAAATTCTCACATTTAGTGTTTTTCGAATGTCTAAAGCACCATCTAGGGACAGAAATATGAACTAACTTCAGTAGTAAAACCTATATTGTTACGAAAAAAACTTCAAAAAAAAAGTTGTTCTGGACCGCCCGGCGGATCATTTTGATCTTAGTTGCAAATGAAAGGGGAAAGTCCATTCTTTAATATTCCGAAGTTTCAGAGATGCTGAATTTTTTTGCATAAAGTTGTTCTAATAAATACACCGTGAGGGAACTGTAACTATCCGGGCTGCTATGGCCCCTTACCTTTTTGAGGGTTATGCATATCTCCTGGAGTGCGTTTTACCCAATTTCACCATCACAATAATTGATAATATGGTAGTGGTAACAGTTGCTTCGCTGGCTGCAAGACAGGCGAAAGGAACGTTGAAAAGAAAATCACCGTCGTCGCGAAGAACCACCATCGCACATTCTCGACGCCAACTGGCTTTCGGGCGTAATTCCACATTGTATGGAAGTGGCCAACGTTTACAGCATCGTCGGTCGTGTGAGATCCATATCCATATGAGATGAGAAATTGATTTTTCCATCCACAAATGGACGTACCGGGACCCGGAATCTGTTCGAACAGAAATTTAACTATCGCTCAACATTACTTTATGTTCAAAGTCAGTTCAATTGAAAAAATCGATCTCAGTATCTTTTATGTTTGTTATGAAGCTAAATGGGGAAACATAATGAAAAATGGTCGATGATTTCGTAGAAAGTTTTATAAACTGTTTTACTGACTATAATCAGTCCTAGATATTAGATTCTAATAGAACGTGCGATTTTGGGCAGATTCGTTCAGAACTATTTTTTGTATTAGAACAACATAATCCTATCTGTGTGGATTGGGAATCAACGCAAGGTCGAACCGGGTGGATTTCTCATCAGTTTCACTGGAAACTGATTATTTGGAACAAGTCACTTCACGCACAACATTTCGCGGTATCCCACCTATACATCTACTTCCGTTCTGAATTGACGTAGGTACCTATACTCATCCGAACCATTACAGGTAGGTATAAACATTCGAAAGCAGTTTGAAAGCTTACTTCTTCAGCTCGCTTTACATCCCAGCCGATTATATACCCCTCACCTCCTTCCGCGTTTTGTAGAACACATCAGAGCATACACTGTTTTGATTTTTCCTTCTCTTCAGCCTTTTTTCCTTTTTCAATCTACACAAGTAGCGATGCAAGTGTTCGCCGGCCGGACAGAATGGAGCTACTCCCCAAACAGCACACCGTCTTTTGCGGACGGGTGACCTATTCGTTGGTATCATTAATATTTGCTTCCTCATTCTTGATGAATTTCTTGTTGCCTCTCTGTTTCAACCGCTGTAGCAGATTGAGATGCCACCAGCAACGGTTTACTCATCTCGTCATGGGGAGCATCGGTTGAAAACTGGTGAAACGATACTTTTCGAGAAAAATGATTAAAAATATAATTTCAATTTGAGTGTCCTTTAAAATATTACATTAGATTAGATTGTAACACATCGCATCTATATTCTTCTTCTTCTATTTAGTATTGCATGCAAGTGAATTCGACTTAAGTGAAGCATAAGCACATCCGATTCACTTTTACTCAATTTTATTTCCTTCTATTTGAGTTAATTTTTTAACAGGAATCGTTCAAACTTTTCAGAACGACATGGAGTTCGCCCTGAAATATGCCAATATTCAAGACATAACTAATCACAGATCAGCAAAATTCAATTATCATATTTATAAACAACGTTATCTTTGATAATCACCTCCAAGCAATAGCAGATAATTGGAAACACAAACAACCTAGTTGTAAAATGGAAAAAAAGTGATATCAGTCCATTTTGCTCCGCATGTCGGCATGATGGACTACTCAATTATCATATTAATGGAGCTGGTAGAACTCCCAAACAGACGTGGTTTCATCATCTTCATTTCATTTGATCTTTTATTTTATCTTCCGAACGTTTTCTCTTTCGGTTGCAATTGCTCTTTCAATCTTCTTTTGTTGTTCTCTTGTATAGGTAAATCATTGCTTCTTTTAAGAGTTTTTTTTTATATCGCTCTTTTTATTCATCTAACTCGTATTTGTACATTAAGTTATATTGTCTGTTCTGCTAACAGCAACAGCACATTGTAATTGAATCTAGGAAAACACTTTTTGGTGATTCGCATTCGAGCTCCACATGTGCTAACCCTAAATATTTACACAAGTACAATTTACAATTGAGTTTTACAAGAAGTCGTCATAAATGATATCTTGTGTTCATTGTATGTTTGAAATTCATTTTTGACGATTCAATTTTTTTCACAACTTACCGTCAATCAAACTGGTGCCAAAACATGCGCCGTCACGTAAACCGAAAGAATTCCATTCATTTAAATTCGCCTCCAAACACACCTCAAAGGTAAGCTAAGATAATAGGGTCTTCAAGACAATTTACAACAACGTACAGATACAATACAAAATATTCAACAATGCCGGATCTGACCGCTGATAACATCCACCAGAAATTGTTTTTTTTTCGCTGTCTTTTCCCTCGCTTTTGAAGGACTCCCATTACCGTATTCTTTAATCTCCATCAAAATTAACAATGCAATGCGAGTGCTTGCCATTGGCAACTGTATACGAAAATACCATCCACCCAGTTCACTTTCTTCGCTCTGAGTCACTACACTGATAACTGAGTGCAGTGAACGAAGAAATGGGCCAAGGATTCCCCTGCTGTCACAGCAGGCGACACGTACAATCGTATACAATCCAGTCGCAAGTCGAAGGTGCCACCAATTAGCATTGCGAAACATCCTGAACACAGTGAACACTGTTTTGTCGTCTTGCAATTATATTGCCGGTGGCCTTCCGCAATTAGCAGAACTAGTTTCTCGCGAGGCCGACTCTTTTCACGTGGAGAGAGAGATTGGAAGTTTCTCTGCCGAAAGTAATGCTGTTGCTTTCGGACGAAAATATGGAAGAAATGTACGCACGTCATGTCAACGAAATCGATGGATTTCCGTTCGAATGGAAGCACAAACCATTTATCCACCACACCGTCCCGAGTTGCATCGTTAATCGTTTCAAAGCATTTTCACCCAGAGGTTTGTGCAATGTGAAACCTCTTTCTGCTGTTCCGGATTTTCGGCGTCGATTTCGAAACAATTTAGTTCTCTGGATAAAGCGCACACAGGGTAATGTGCCTATTATGGCAGCAGAGAGATTCAATGAGATTGGCAGCAGACCACAAAACTTGATTACAGTGAAGACCCGTTTTTATCAGCTTTTTGACCCGATTTTATAATCCTCATATGAAAATTGATAGTTGGTAGTTTGATGGGCTCTAGCAGACGAACTAAGTTGAATTCGAGTAAATCCTTTCTTGAACATATTTTTCTTATCTTAGAGATCCGAAATATGTAAAAACATTTTTTTAATTTTTTTTAATTTTGCACTGTCAGACCCTCTTAATGGAAATTTAAGCTAAATATTCAGGAAAGGTTATGAGGCTATAGAGGAATTCCACGAAGATCCGTCCGAAAATCTTTAAAATCGTGACTGATCATCTTAGATTCCGATGAAACTTTACACATTTCACCGGCATGGAAGACTAAACATTTTTCACAGGTAATAAGATTATTTTGACTCAAGAGCAACTTTTCAAAAGGGCGTAAACGTTCCCACGAGCATGAATTTCAATTTTTTTTGTTCGATTACCGTACCAGCAAAACTATCTGAGTACGAGTTACAGGGAATGAATACTTCTGTCCGAAAAAAATATATACTGAAAAAAATGTGTCATTTTTCAGCAAAATAAAAATTTCTGTTAAAAATTAAATTGCGAAAAAACCCCATTTTTTCAAATTTTTATATTTTGTCAACAAAAACCTAAAGAGAAAGGAAACATTTTGAAGGTGATTGCATGATGGAGAAAAAATCGGTAAAAAAGTTTTTCTAACAATAACTTCAAACATGTTTTTACATTTCCTGCTAATTGACATACAAAACTGTCATTTTATTACAGAATATAATTATAAACATAATTTAAAATCAAAATGCATTTAACTAAAATCTTCCAAAATGTGATAGTTTTCGAGATATTTGGAATTTTGCTCCATTAAAAACAATTCATTCGTGTAATTCTGCTCTTTTTAAAAGTTATTCGTGTTACCCAATCATAAAATCTCAAAAATCTAATGTTTATCGTTTTAAAAACGTAAATGCAACGTTTTCAGTGTATTTGGATCATGGAGAAGCTTTCAATAAAAAAGTTTTTCCTAACAACAACTTTTGACATATTTTTATAATTTATACTATTTGCAGTCAAAAATACAATTTTCTTTCTGAATATGGTTCTATACGCCATTTTAAATCGAAATGCTCATAACAAAAATTTTCTGAAATGTAGTAGTTCTCGAGATATTTTAACTTTTGTTTTAACAACACAATTATTTTGTTTTATTACGACCTTTTCATAAGTTATTCGCATTATTCATATTGTTCCATCAACAATAATAGGTTTTTAAAAGGGCCCATAAACTTTCTTTTCTCTTTGACATCTAGGCGATATTGTGAAACATTTGAAAGTTACATGAAAACAACCAAAATATGATTCAACTATATAGTTTAATCATCAGACCCTATGGTTAAATAATATTTTGGTTACTTTCATGTAGCTTTCAAATGGTTTACAATATCGCCTTGATGTCAAAGGAAAAGTTGTAGGAAAGTTTATGGGCCTTTTGAAAAACTATTACTGTTGATGGAAAAACGCTAATAACTTATTGTTGATGGAAAAACGCTAATAACTTATGAAAAGGTCGCAATAAAACAAAATAATTGTGTTGTTAAAACAAAAGTTAAAATATCTCGAGAACTACTACATTTCAGAAAATTTTTGTTATGAGCATTTCGATTTAAAATGGCGTTTAGAATCATATTCAAAAAGAAAATTGTATTTTTGACTGCAAATAGTATGAATTATAAAAAAGTTGTTGTTAAGAAAACTTTTTTATTGAAAGCTTCTCCATGCTTCAAATACACTAAAAAAATTCCTTTTACGTCTTTAAAACGATAAACATTAGATTTTTGACATTTTATGATGGGGTAACGCGAATAACTTTTGAAAAGAGCATAATTACAGGAATTAATTGTTTTTGATGGAGCAAAATTCCAAATATCTCGAAAACTATCGGATTTTGGAAGATTTTTGTTAAATACATTTTGATTTTAAATTAGATTAAATTCTTAGAATTATATTCTGTGATAAAATTACAATGTCATGTCAATTAGTATGAAATTTTAAAACATGTATGAAGTTATTGTTAGAAAAACTTTATTAACCGATAAGTTGTCCATCATGCAATCACATTCAAAATGTTTCTTTTCTCTTTAGGTTTTCTTAGACAAAATAGAAAAATTAAAAAAAATGGGTTTTTTCGCAATTTAAATTTTTAACATAAATTTTTGTTTTTTTGAAAAATGACACAACATTTTTTTTAGTGTATATTTTTTTGGATAGAAGTATTTATACCCTGTAACTCGTTCTCAGATAGTTTTGCTGTATAAAATACAGTGAACGAACAAAAAAATTTTGAAATTTATACACGTAGAAACGTTTACGCCCTTTTGAAAAATTGCTCTTGTATCAAAATATTCCAATTGTCAGAGAATATCATGGAGATTCATACACCGAACACACCTGCAAAGTTTCGTTCGAATCTACGATGGTCATATTTTGCGGTCGGCCGGTTTCTCATGGAATCCCTCTATATCTAGAGACTAAAGAAGAATATTTTAAGATCTTTTGTTGCTTTCTTTTTAAGCAAAATGTCCCGATTTTATCAATGTCGCCGTTTTATCAGCCTAGAATTCACCAAGTGGCTGGTAAAAACGGGTCTTCACTGTATCTCCGAATTTTCGAAGTTGTGTTTTGTTTATGGATGTGTTGCTTCCACTTCCAATGTATATTTTTCACTGGCGAATTTTTCAAAAGTTCCTAGGAGTTTTTTCAAGCACACATTTTTTTTCGAGAGTTGTCCTACTGGACATGTAGAGCTAGGTTCTCGGAAGGGCTCCCTGTCAGAATCACATACTATAATTTGCAGACGAGACAGGCAATGTCGCCCACTAAAACACTGCATTAGGCCAATTCATGCAGTGATTCTGAATGTGATTTTCATTGTACGGTTCAGGTATGTGCGGGCGCAGGGACTCGCGATCGCGTGTATCATCGCGATGAGCTCGAGCATTTGTAGTTAACGTGTTCGATCACGTGTGCGTTTGTATATCGCGTGTGCTAACGTGTATGTAACTTCGCGTGTATAAATTCTATTTTATAACCGTGTGCCTTTCGCATATTCGTGTGTGTTCTTGGATAATCGCGCGCGGACCGTGAGTCTAATACTTTATTTTTTGGTGTACTGCTAAGATGCTAAGAGTGTAAGATCTTCCATATCACTAGAGTGTCCGGTGATGTCGCCATGGAACGTGTTGTCTAGTGGATATGTGCTTTGTTTTTTTTGTCCTACTGAATGTATGGACCTAAGTTATTAGTACAGAGACTAATGGTTTCCGGACGTGACCGATTCATGAGCGCGTGAAAACGGACGTTTGTAGGTTCGTGTTTGAGACAGCGTTTGAAACTTCGTGAGTGCTAAAACGTTCTCCTTATTACCGGGGTGTTATTAATTTTGCGCGATCGCGAACGTAGGTGTGCGTTGTTAATCGCGAAGGGCTTAAGCGTTCGTATGCTAACGCGTTTGTCACGTGTGCTCGCGTTCATGTGACTTCGCGTGTACAAGACGGGTCTTAGTAACCGTGTGGCATTTCCTATATACGCGTGCGTTCTTGGATGGTCACGCGGACCTTCATTCTGATGGTTTTGGTGCACAATTCACATTCTGACAGGGAGTAAGTTACCCCATATCACTAGAGTCCTCGGTCATGTCGCCATGTAACGTGGTGTCCAGTGGATATGAGAGCTTTCTTTTTTTAATTGATCCAATTGAAGGCATGGACCTAGACTGCGTTTAAAATTTTATAGGAGCTAAGACATTCTCTTTATCACTGGGATGCCATCATGATTACTAGATCGCGAGTGTATATGCCGGGGATGATCGCGAAGGGCCCAAGCATTTGTATATCAACGTGTTTGTCACGTGTATGTGACTTCGCGTGTATAACTTCGATTTTATAATGACGTAGTGTGTATTTTTGTTTTGGTAGTCCGTTTCCCCGTATCACTTGAGTTCCGGGTCATGTCACCATGGAACGTGTTGTTTAGTGAATGTGAGCGTTACTTTTTTGATCGGTTCAACTGAAGGCATTAGTCCAGACTGGTAAAACTTTCGGACATGACCGTTTCATGATCGCGCGAGTGGTGGGTTAATGTTTGAGACCGCTTCTGGAAGTCCAAAGATGCCACGTTCACCCAGCTACCAGGGTGTTTTCATGTAGGCGAAATCGCGGGCGTAAGTATATGTGGATTACCGCAATTGCATGTGGCCAGGTTTGTGTTATCGCGAAGGCCACGAGCATTTGTACCTATATGAGTATAGATAGCGTATAGTAGAGATATACTAATAAAAGGAATCATAACATGCCGAATAAAGAAAAAAAAAGATGCAAAGAGCTTGACTAGAAGTGTATAAATTGAACAATACTATTTTGGTATACATAAATAATGGAAAATCAAACTAATAGATGTACACAAGAAACAGACTAATGAAGTAGAATAGAAAAACATATGTAACATGCAATCAAACTAGTCTAAATGCAGCAAATGTTGTATATTTATCATTAACGACAATTGCATGCTGTTAGACTTTCATCATGCTATGCTGGCCGGGAATGGATGACTCGCGTGCGTTGGTAAATTTATTTTACCCTAATTTATCCAACCCGATTTTTCCGAATGAATAGAACCAAGTGCTCAGATTGATCACCAGAAGTATTAGCCACTATTCTATCATATACGTCAGTTCTGCATCCATTCCCTGACCCAACTGTCACAAATACTCAGACGAATACATACATAGATAAACATACGACTAGCACATAACAGTTATACACTAATGCGAAAAACTACGATTATTGCAAAGCTACAACTAATAGGTTTCTATTTATTTTACTTTATTAAATTAATTTAAATATTAATTTAATTTAATTGGTATATGCACGATGACGAAGTCGACCGACAAATGGACACACAATGACTCCCTTCGTGAGTCCCGTCCACGAATACCACCAATAGAACAATATTTGCAAACACGGAACACAGCAAAAGTCAATCTACGTCGATCCGCCCGACACCAAGCATAGACCAGATGGTTTAGCGTTGGTATGCGCAGGTGCAGAGTATGAAGCAACATATAACATAAAAACCTATTTTAATCCACCTAGCGGTGCAATTGTGCCTTTCTCAATCATGAATCACGAGAATGTGTGCGTTGTTTATATTCATTAAAAACTTTTAAATGCATATATTACATTTTATTATTATACATCACATGACAACTATATACAGGAAAATAAATTATTATTCGAGTTCTAATATTTTGAAAAAGAACAAACAGCCACGGTAATATTGAACTGAAAAAAGGTGCGAAATTGGCAGTCCCAAAAAGTCGATTTTTATAAAAAAAAATTTTTCGAGATAACATAAAATCTCGACGTTTCATGCATTTTAAAGATGTTTGGCATCAAAAATACGAATTCGATTTCTGAAATTTCATGAGGTCCCCCCTTTGAAAAAAAAATTGAGTTCCGGCTTATATGGGAATTTCATATGTGACCGGACGATTTAGTCTATATTTCCGGACCCATATAAGCGATCCGTACGAAATTTTATTGACATCTATGGGGATATTATAGCTATCATTTGGGACTAAGTTTGTGAAAATCGGCCCAACCATTTTCGGGAAACTGATGTGAGTTCGTAAATTTTGAAAGATGGCCGCTTTTCCCGGGCACTTCCGGAACCGTCTATGGTGGTCAATGTAGTCAACGAAAGTTTAGTTGGCCGTCGGTGACCTAGAACAGCAAATTTAAGTTGTTTGAGAGATATTTTAGCGAAATTTTTACCTTTTTTGCTTTCATCGGAGTATCGGTTTGAATCACAATTTGCTATGTGATCGCACGCCACAACCTGTAACTCCGGAACCGGAAGTCGAATCGGGATGAAATTAAATAGCCATTTACGGGGACGCAATACCTTTCATTTGAGGCCAAGTTTAGTCGAATCGGTCTAGCCATCTCCGAGAAACCGATGTGACTGTTATTCTGAATTTAGATACTTCCGCCGGGGCTTCCGGAACCGAGGATGGTGGCCAATGTGGTCAAATAGACTTTGAATGGATGTTAGTGACCTAATACTACAAATCGAAGCAGTTGTGGTCATATTTTGGAAACACTTTCACCTTTATACATTCATTAAAGAATTTATTAAAATCGACATTTTCTGCGTGTTCGTACTTATCACCCTGTAATTCCGGAACCGGAAGTCGGATCCATTAGAAATTCAATAGCAGCCTATGGGAACGTTGCACCTTTCATTTGAGACTAAGTTTGTCAAAATCGGTTCAGCCATCTCTGAGAAAAATGAGTGACATTTTTGGTCACATACACACACACATACATACATACACACATACATACACACACAGACATTTGCCGAACTCGACGAACTGAATCGAATGGTATATGTCACTCGGCCCTCCGGGCCTCCGTTAAAAAGTCGGTTTTCAGAGCAATTGCAATACCTTTCTATTGAGAAAGGCAAAAAGGCGCATAAGCCCTCTCGGTCTCCTTGATGCACCACTATCGAAGCGTAATGCAATACCCATCTTAAAGCAATTGATGCTTGATGATGTTTGCAATACCGTCAAACCCCTAAACCTTGGGGAGGGAGTTTTTTCAAGCACACATTTCAACAAAAATATGGTTCGAGAACCGCATTTTGAAGTAGAATACTTGAAACGTTTCGATACAGGGGCCACGTTTCAAATATGTCTGCTGGGATAATTTCCCAATCTTTGAATGCGTGTAACTTTCGCTGTAGGGGAGAGTGAGGACACTTGATCCTTGGGGATATTCGATTCCCTGGCCATATCTCATAATCTATACGCATAAAGTTATCACAATATAACAAGAAAATGAAATATTTGCTCGTTTATGATGTTTAAAAAACAAATATGCTGTATTACGTTTGGTTTGGAAAAGTTGTGTAATATTTTAAAAAAATGTATGTTTAAATCCAGCTCAAAGATCTTTTTACAAATTTTTTGAACGGTTGTATGAGATCGTCGAACTAATTATTTACAAATATTTCCAAATACGATTACTTCCTAAAGGCTTTTATTTATTTATTTTAAACACGTTTTCCGAATAAAAACTTTTACAACACATTACAAAAAAAATTAAATTTTATTCACCTCATACAAAAGGTATCTTTGATCCCTGTAACACTGGGTATTCTTGATATTTATCATTAGTTATCTCAAACATTTTAGAAATGTATAGAAATAGAAAAACGTGATTTTCATAAAAAAAACCTAGCACTATTAATTGATTTTAAATGATTTTTCCGTGACCAAATAACGGTATAAGTTATTGAAGGTTGTAAAAGCCAGTTAAACAGCACTGATTTACCGAAAATACTTGTCTTGACTTTCTACTGTGGTTAAAGTTTGTCGTGCATCTAAAATGGTAGTCTTATTAATTAACTTGTCAGGAAAGGTGGTTAGCTGAATTTTCGTGTCTATATGTCATAGTGTGCTTTGTTTCTTTGGCCCTAGCAGGCGGGGAATCAAGTTTCCACACGTTTTTTGCAAAAACCTCGTTCTGGCATGATTTTCAAAACTGTTCATATTACTGACAGGACATAGTATTCGGATTTACACATTATTCATAGCTCTTACAATTCGAATTGACTACAAGATGGCGAATTTTGCAATTAAAATTTTGATTTTATTCAAAAGTTATGCAAAAAAAATAAAAGTGGGATCAAGCATACCCACTCTCCCCTACTGAATAAAATCACTAGTGTTTGCCTCTATCTGATCAGAATGCATCTATATTGTATTCAAGACCGTAAAATATACGACTACAATGTACTAATTAAAATAATGGATTTCGTGAAAGCAGCAATTATCTGCGCCATGATTGGTCCGCACCATCCCATCGAGTGAGGGAGCGCTGGTAGGACTGCCCCTTTGTCAACAAATCAACAGCGACACACTTATAAAGAGCCCCACAAAAAAGATAGTCATAGCAGCTGCTGCGTTTCACGTCAGCTCGATTTTTTTGGTGGCGATGGGCTATTTTGGCTGTGTTAGGAAGGGTACTGCACTGTTTCATTAATTATAAGGCATACAATTGATGGAATGCGTATAAATTGGCATCAGCATCTTTGCTTCGTTCCAAGGATTCAATGTAACAAAAATGACATGAGAATGAGGAAATACTTCTGTTTGAGTGCTGCCTGCGGAAAAAAATCCAATCGAATGCTCCAATTATCGCACTACAATTTGAGCCAATGTGTTTAACAAAATTGACAAACGCTGCTCTAACCAGCGATTTCAAATGAGTAGATATGATAAAAACAGGGCCAAAAATATGCTGATTACCCTATATTCGATGACTGCCTCCAGGCACTGATAGCATTTCATTTAAACGTTGCATTGACGTGCCAGTATATTGGATACACAGAGGATACAATGATCACACACATCACAAAAACTCTTTCTCATGAAGCTGAATAAACGGACTTCAAATGTGCGCTGGCGATGAGGTGGTTTGATGCGAGAGAGCCGCGCTCTCTTGCTGTTTAAATTCTCTGTGGCGTTTTCAGATGGATTCAGCAAGGCGCACGCTCTACAGTGTAGTGCGGTTTATACTCTGGAATGTAGATTGGAGTGTGCACTGACGTCTGATCTGTGGTTCGTTTTCCTCTGGCAAGTGGTAGTGCGAGCGCGATTGATATTTGATGATTATATATGATTAGCACTGGTTGTTGCGTTGTGTAAAGGAAATGTGTTGGCTTATTGGATGCTGTTTTTATGATTTTCTGCTGATGATTTGATATACGAGTTGCTCCGTAAAGCTTACTTAAGAGTTTGTAGAGTATTGTTACACTATTTGGGGAAACTTAAAGTACATTGTCCTCGGGACAAACTGGGAAAACGTTTTATGTATCATCGTATAGGATGCTTTAAATACAGTTTGATAATCATGCGTAGAACCAGAATAAATGTATAACATGCAGATGTATCACGAGATTTGTACGTCTAAATTAAGACAGCCTTATTTTATGTTCGGCTAAATGGGCCAATATTCATTTTACTTTTTTGTTTGCGAATTTCGCGGCTCAATAAGTGAAATTCTCCATTAAAAGTAATGTCCTTATACTACATTCGTTGTCATTTATTATCATACGTGATATGTGTAGAGTTATTGCGACAATTTATTCTACTTCACTTCGGTTATGTAGGACAGTAAGACTATCCTAGAATGAGTTGCAAGAATTGAATCATTCCTTGCGAAAAATTTTCACGCTGAAAATAAGTGGTGACAGTTCACAAAAAAAATCAAAAATCTATGTTTTAAATGGTGTTAGAATAGAAAAATTGTCAAGCAATAATGTGTGTACATTGGCTTTTATTCAAAAATCATGTTATGTTTCTTTTGCAAGTTCAATTAATACATAACAAAGAAAAAATATTCCCTCAAGCTTCCTTTTAACCGAATGCAAATAGTTTGACTCCTTCCAGTAAGTTTTGCACAGCCTTCTTGGTCACTTTCCTCGCTGCAGAACGCCAGTTTGCCTTGAACTGCATCTTGCTGACAACTATCTTTCGTATCTTCTGTCAATTATCATTTTCCGTTTATTATTATTATGAGATCAATTCATTGTAATTTATTTGTTGTATAAACACCAACTGACCCCTTGGCCCCAATGGTGGTTCTTAGCCTAGTTACACTTAAGTATAGAAAAAAAAATATTTTTAATCATATTTCTAGTCCAATGAAAGTCGAAACCTGTAGCAACTCCATGGAAGACTCGCTGAAGTCCGGTCACAGCGCTGTGGCGACCGTAGTGGATTCTCCTAAAAGGTAGTCGCAGAAGAGAGTTAGTACGCAGTGTTCGAATGCGGGCTTGAAGATTCATTCGTTCTAGAATTGTATTACCATAGCAGAGAGTAAGTCCGAGACGAACAGGGCTCTAGTGCAGTTCCTCCGAATGCTGAGTGTATCGAGGTGTATTAGCCTGCAACGGTTTTCATAGCTAGGCAGCTGAAATCTGTTTCGCCATGGGAGATGCCGAAGAGCGAAGCGTATGAAGCGTCGTTGGACAGCCTCGATTCTGTAAATCCCGTTCTGGTAGTACGGATTCCAAACAGCAGAACAATATTCTAACGTTTAGCGGACCAACGCGCAGTAAAGTGATTTAAGACAGTATACGTCCCTGAAGTTTTTCGCTATTCGGATGATGAATCCAAGCTGTCGTGATGTCTCATCCACGATGTATGAAGTATCTGGTTTGAACGTTAGTGTCGAATCCATAATGACTTCCTTGATGTGAGCGTGTATTGGAAAGCACGAGTGGAAGAAATGGTAGTTAAACTGAGTCGGATGGCGTTTCCGCGTGAACGTAACGATTGAGCATTTGTTCGGGTTTGTCGGGTCCCGTATTTGTCGAAAAGTTTTCATGTCGTCGACGAAAGGAGGTGGCGTCCTTGTGATACAGTCCTTAATGCTGATTTGGAGTTGCCGTCCATCGAGGTAGGAACGAAACCAGCGCAGAAGATGTCCATGAATGCCGAGTTTGTCCAGCTTCGCTGTTGCGATATCATGGTTGATTTTGTCGAAGGCCGTCGATATCATGGTTGATTTTGTCGATCTATGTAAATAGCATCGGTTTGCAATCCGTCAGCGAATCCATCCATTACATATGTTGTGAACGAGAGCAGGTAGGTCGTTGTCGATCGATTAGGCATAAAACCGTGTTGGTCATCTGCAATGTAGTGTTTGCAGTGAAAGAAAATAGTGTCTAAAACAACCAGCTGGAATAGTTTTGATACGGCACTTAAACACGAGATTCCCCGATAATTGTGAATGTTCGATTTGTTTCCTTTTTAATAAACTGGAAACATGTGCGCTGCTTTCCACCAGAAAGGGAATGTTCCAGTAGTGAGTGATAGCTCGAAGACTCGCCGAAGTAGTTCAAGAAGCCCGCTGATGCACTTTTTGACAAAGATCGAGGGAACGCCATCTGGACCCGGGGAACTTGATGCTTTCAGTTTGGAATTTGCTGCAAGAATGGCAGCATTATCGACACAAATTGGGTTAATGGTTCGTCCTAGAGAAAGAAGTCAATTGGCGGCGGCAGCGACTTGTTGTGGTGAAAGGCGCTCGTTGGAAAAAAAATGCTTGAAAATTTGTCGGAGAACAGTTGGCAAATTTCCTTATTGTCGGTGCCTAAAACTCCATTAAACAACATACATGATGGTAAACCGGATTCTTTCCTCGTTAACATACTTCCAAAACGACTTGGGCTTGGATTTCAGTTGACGCTCGACGTTTCGCTGGTGTCTAAAAAAGGCACATCTGCTTTGCTGTTTGTATTCGTGATAGAGATGAAAGTAGTGATTTCGTAATACAAGTGTCTTAATTATGCTTCGAGAATTTTTTAAATGTAGCTCGTTTGGCAGATTTTAATCGTCTAACGACGGTTGATTTCCAGGGAGGGTGTTGATCGGTACTAATTGTTCGTTTTGGCACATGGCGGCCGATAAGGTAGTTAAGAATACTAGAAAACGTCTGGAGGTTACGTTTGACGGATGCCCAATATTTTTTCCACTGGGCGGAGCTCTATAGTGTTGGGAGGGTTCATGCCCTTGGGCATCACTTGAGCGTTGTTTGCGGCATACAACTTCATGTCCTTTTCTGTAATGGCAAGATACAGAAATTCGGCAAAATCAAAACGGAACAAATGTGTTGCTTGAGGAAAGGCAAGAGACGTTTCGCCAGGCACAACTGCACATAAACTTCGTGGTTGATAATCGGGTTGCGATGTAAATGTAAACCATAGGAATAGATGCCCTGTCACAGGAGCAGAGGCGACGCGTGGTTTCACCGTTAACCTGTTCAATGTACCACAAAGGCCCTCAAAACGTCACAATCATATCTAATTCGACTCCATGAGACGTTTTTAGATCAGCTGAGTATTTATTGTTTATCTCTTCTGACGTTACTCGGGTGGGTTCGACGTCCGACAAAATCGTCGATTCCATCCAACATCTAAAGAATAGGACCAATGAAAAATGTTCGTCGACGGGTTTTCTGTTCGCAAGAGTTGAGCAAATCAAATTTGTTGTCAGAACCCACCGGTGAATTCTCTTACAAACGTCTGGTAGAATGTTTAAAAGAGCAAAAAGTACACTGAGTGAATATATTTGAAAATCTGCTACGAATAGGTTTCGTACAGAAAACTTTCGTAATATATATGAATTTTTCGTGCATATGATGAATCATTCGTAGTTCTACGGAAACGGTTTTATTTTCATTAAGAGTTTTTCGTAAAAAACCACGAAAAGACTTTCGAACGCTTATTACGAATCTGTTACATAATTCAAACGAATTGTTCCATAAAATACACGAATGTCTTTATAATATCGAACAATTTTTTCTGAAGAATCCCCAACATAAATATGAACCAAAAATTCATATCACTGAACGAATTTATTCGTATATCTGCTAAAATTGATTAGATGCTTTAATTTTGTGAACTAACTGAAAACATGGCGATTTGATGGACGAAAATTTTCGTAATTTTAAATATTTTATGTACATTGCACGAAATTCATGGTACAAAACGAAACTACGATGAATTTCGTGAGCAGTTATAAATCATGGTATGATATGAATTAACTTGAAATGTAGAATCTTGTGTTCTATACACAAAGAAATATTCGTCCTTCTGTATAATAAACATTGAAATAATTGTCAACCGGTTTAAAGTCTTCCCTCAACTATTTCAAATGGGATATAACTTTAAATGTTCCTCGTGCAATTCATTGAATCTAGAAAAAAATATATATTTCTCGTGAAATATCGTAGGAATAAGATATTTAACATCAACCCGTTCATTATACCAATAGAACACGAGATCATTCGAACAATCCCTGGTTTGAGTTTGTCCTTTTCCACTCTCAGTACCAAGAACGACAAAGAAGGCGTTCGACCGACTGTTATGAACATACGGCGCCACGCGCTCAAAAATTATAAATCGCTCTCGCTTGCGCACAACTCTAACGCCCATATGGACGCTATAGCAATGCACGCTGGTTCAATATTTGACTTGAACCGGTGAAAAAGGAAATAGAAAAAGCCGTCACCCATGGCACTCTCGCTGCTGTTCCAGCCGTCGCTCATGCAGCTGCTCTATCCAGAGCAGGCGGTGAGAGTACGAGATGCGTGCATGGCTGAGATTGAACCGGTCATGGGCAGAAAGACAATTTTTGAAATGTACTTGCTTGGTATGCTAGGTTGGTTTTGTCGTTTGGATCAAATTGTCGAACTTCAAGGTTGGTAGATTATTACTTTCATTTAAATTAATTTGAGTGCTGCTGCTATTAATTTTGACTGAAATGGATTTCGGGTCAGTTTTTGTTTACCTGTTCAATGAACAGGTTGAACGTACTGACGCGTCGCCTCTGCACAGGAGATATTTATATTTGCAAATTTCGACAGGATTTTCGCGAAAGTTACCAATTTTTTATCGTAACCTTCAAATACAGAAAAAAAACAAATACATCAAAGTTCTCTCAATAAAAATCCTTCGGAATGTGATAGTTTTCAAGACATATTGTTTCTCCATCACGAACTATTAAAATTGAATGTTTTCTGTATAAACATGACCTTTTCATAAGTTAAAAAGTTATAAAGTTATGATAAAGTTCAAGAAGATATTCCAAATATTGTTACCTTGTAGCTATTGTAAGGTATTCAGAGGTAAGTTACGAGAAATTTCATGTTCATTTCGAAAAAAAACTTTTTGTTTTTGATAAAGAAATGTGTCCAACTTATGAAAGTAGTTTCATGAATTTTAATCCTTTTTGTTTAAACACAATCTAAAATATCTTTAAACACTTCGTAAAATTTTTGGAGCATTTTAATTTCAAATCGATGTTTTTTTCGAGTTGTTCCACTGGACCTGTAAAGCTAGGGTCTCGGCAGGGCACCCCATCAGAATCACACATTGCAATTACAGACAAAACAGGCAATGTCACTCACTAAAACACTGCTTATGGCCAATTGCAGCGGGCCGTGATTCTGAATGTGATATTCATTGCACGGTTCAGATATGTGCGGACGTAGGGGACTTCGCGATCGCGTGTATCATCTCGAGCAGCTCGAGCGTTTGTACGTTGATGTGTTCGTTTGCGTGTGCGTTTGCATATCGCGTATGTTAACGTGTATGTAACTTCGTGTGTATGAATTGTATTTTATATCCGTGTGTCCTTTCACATATTCGCGTGTGTTTTTGTATGATCACGCGCGGACCGTGAATCTGCTACTTAATTTTCGGTGTACGGTTCAGATACGATAAGAAAGTGAGTTGTCTAGTACATACGAGCGTCAGTTTTTTATTGGTCCAACTGAAGGCTGGGCTGCTAGGACCGCTGGTAGACTTCCGAATGTTCCGATTCATGATCGCGCGAGCGGTGAGTTAATACTTGAGATCGCGTTTTTAAATTTATAGGTGCTAAAACGTTCACTTAATTACCGCGGTGTTTCAATATTGGCGAGATCGCGGGCGTAAGTATGTGTGGATGATTACAAATACATTTTCGCGTTTATGACTACGTTTGTGTTATCGCGAAGGTCACGAGCGTTTGTGCTTTTAAAATGGGAGAGATTGTAAGTGTATCTGAGAGAATATGCAATTAATTGTGTTAGTGGGCGTTAGTATGAATCTAATTTAAGATATAGTAATAAAAAGAAACATAACATGCCGAATGAAGAAAACAATGCAAAGAGATTAATTAGGAGTGTATAAATTGACCAATATTATTCATGGTTTACAGGAGTAGTGGAAAAGCAAACTACTAGAAGTACAACCAAAACAGGCAAATGAAGTAGAAGAAAATGTCTAAATGCCAGCAAGTGATTCTTATTTACCGTTAACGACACTTGCATTCCGTTAGAAGTGTTTCGATCTATGCTGATGATTAATGCTGGATGATTCACGTGCGTCGATAAATTAATCGTACCTTAATTTATCACATGCACGAATTGAACACCGGTAAAAAGTGACCAGCGAAACCAAGAAATATTTCCAACTATTCTATCATATACAGCAGTTCTGCATCCATTCCCTGACCCAGCTGTCACAAATCTTAGGCGAACACATACAGAGATAGACATAGGACTAGCACATAACAATTGTACACTAGTACTAAAAACTACATACATATAATAAGGCTTAAAAACGTGAAAATAAAATTTGGCCAGGAATTTGGTCTGGTTACGCCACTGTGCGATGTATCTAAACTAGCACCAAAATTAGCACTAGTAAGACACAAAAAGTCCAAACAGTTCACACGACACCTGTGAATACCTAAAGCAACTGACTTGTCCCGAGCGATGTCCTTAGCTTTCTGGTCAGCAAACCAGAGCTTCTGTACTTACTTCCCGGGACATCACTCGCGACAAGTCAGTTGCTATAGGCATTCACATGTGTTGTGTGAACCGTTTGGACTTTTTGGGCTAATTTTGGTACTAGTTTAGATACATCGTCTCACTAGATAGTGCTAATTACTGAAACTCTACTAGATGATGCGAGTTATAAACTTGATCCAGAAATTGTCGTTCCGATTCTGCAGCGCAGAACTTTGTCAACTTTTCTGTCAAAAGCTGTTCGTACGCGTATAAAAGCATTTTATCTAGAAGCAATTGGTGTACTGATCATTTGTGAAAGTATTGACAACGGTCGAGCTACGATGAAAGCAATTTGCATCGATGCGATGGGTGAAAAAAATGGAGATAGAACTTCAAGCTTGAATGATGGAGAAAAACTGATATTAGAACTTGCAATGGAGGAATCTCCCAGTACTCAAGTGGTGAAAAAACTTATAGATTTAACAAAAACTAATAAACCTGTGGAAAGCCAGGAAATAAAGATGAAAAAATATATCGACCATAATGAAAGCGATTCCTCGAATTTTGAACTGCCATCAAAAGCGAAAAATTTCTGTCAACATTGGGGAAAAAGCATTGAAATCGAATTTTTTTAAAAAACGATTGAAATATTGCCGTTATGGGGTAACATTTGTCGGAATTCCTTCCGATATGGCGTCGTTCCGGCAACGAGTGCATATACAGAAAGTGAGTTTAATCTAGTGAAAACGTCCATATTACAAGAAAAACACAATTCATATTGATAGACTAGTAAAAACATTGATCATACAGGATGAAGGACGGTTGGCAATATTGAATACAAAAAACGAATGAGACAGAATCGATCAAAACAAAAGATAAATAGAAGAAAAAAAATAACAAATGTAACAGTTCGAACGACAAAAATGATGTTCTGAGCAGGGTTGCCAAAATTAAATCTGTATTTTTGTCCTAAAAAATCTTTTCATCTGTATTTACTCTTTGAAAAATCTGTGTCGATATCTGTATCGAATCAGTTGAGTCCTTGAGAGAGCGAACCATTTCAAAAGTTGACATATGGATAGTTATTTAGAATTGACCACAAGTTGGTAGAGGTGTGAACATTTGTCGATATTTTAAAATTAGTTTTTTTTTCTTATTACATTAAGTATGACAGTCATAGCCTCGAAAAGTAAACATTCACATCATGAAATAACCCAAACAAATCTTTACACAACACGTTATCGTGTCCATCTTTATCCCTTCCATCTTTATCCCTTAATTTTGTATTAAAAAATATTGACAACCTCAATTAGGTACAGAAAATGTTTCCACCTTTTCATTCTGCATCATGGGAAAAATTTTAACCATCGAGCTGTCAAATTTAACTATTGCTCTGTCAATTTTAACCATGCTCCAGAGTAAGGTTATTTTGCAAATAACTTTTGAAGTGTCAGATTTTAACTAAAAGTTAAAAATTTCACCAAATGGTTCACAGCCTAAGTCGACCAATGTAGCTGTCTAATTTTCGGACAAAAAATTGAGAATTCACAAAGTCACAGAGCATTACAATTAACGTTTCTGGAAGTAGACTTCAGCCAGGCGTTTGCTGGGTGCTAACCAGAGTGCATTACAAACCTTTACCTTTCAGAATGAGCGACCACTCGCAAAAGTGAAAATATATTTTAATTAGGCTGTGCACGCAGACGAAGTCGACATAAATAATGACTTTTACTGTGAGCCGTGTTTACCAATACTGCCATTAAACTGTGAAGCAATGTTTGTAAACACAGCTCACAGTAAAAGTCATTTTTAAGTCGATTTCATCGGCGTGCACAGCCAAATATAGAGGGCTAAGCTGAGAGAGACACAGAGGAAGTATTACTGAAACTAAAAAATATATTTCTAAAATAGGTTTTGTAACATCACTTCTAAAAAATCTGTATATCTGTACATACACGCAAAAATCTGCATATCTGCACATACAGATTCTTGGTCTGAAACTGGCTGAAAAATCTGTATAAATACAGATTATTCTGTATTTTTGGCAACCCTGGTTCTGAGCCTGAACGACTTGCTTTGAGGGGTGTAGAAAATCTTAAGCGACTACACAGAAAGAAAAAAAAACAAAGATTCGGAAAATATTTGGGAGGAAGAAAGCACAGGAGTAGAAGATGCTATTATATTAGATATATACTGCACGACGATATATCTAAGCTAATGCCAAAAGTTAGACACTATATCAAAGCAATCACACAACATATATCACACCTAAAGCTACTGGCTAGTCCCGAATGATGTACCGGGAAGCAAATACAGAAGCTCTGGTTTGCTGACGAGAAAGCGAAAAACGCCTGGCTCTATGCAGTATTTATTTTCAAAACAGAAGTGGACTGTTTCAATTTATGCAAAATTGTACAAAATCTTACATAAATTAAGGCAATTCAGTGGGATGCAAGCTCGGAGTGAAGATGACCTGTTTATGCGCAAAATTGCCAGAAATCATAATCTACCTTTCTGCCTTCACGTTGGTGGATTTTTATACCTATCAGAGCATTGTCGAATTTATGTTTCTCATTCAACTAGATTTTGGAATGCCAAAAATCATTCACATTGAAACAAATAGTTTGTCACCTTTGCAAATTTACAATTCCGTCAATCAAATCCAGCCACAGTTCGCCAAAAAATCGACATTCGCAAACGAGGTCAAACCTGTCTCTTTTCGGTACAGCGTTCTCTCACTCCCCTCGCCGTGCGCTCAATACGAGTTTGAGTAAGCCCCTGAAATCGGTACCACCTATTCACCAATATTGGGACCGAACCGATTTTGCTACCTAGCCGTCCCTAAAATAGAATCTTCCCCGAGGAAACTTACCTCGATCGCTGGTATCCATCGCCGGGAAACGGTTATGCAAAACCGCTGGCTCCGCTCCAACTGGAATATCAATCTTGCCTCGAGCAACCCCGGATCAATTCCCAACCACCAACTCACAGAAACAGACAGAAGAAAAAACCTAACGGGAACTGGTCTCTCTTTATCAACAACACAGCACAGAACGACCAGCTAGCACATAAACCAAGCGAATGGCTCTTATCACACACCAAGAACACTAAGCACTATCTACTTTCTCAACTATCGTTCGAAAAGTAAACAGTTCAATATGCCGATTAGTAAATAAAAGCGGGTAGATCACGAATTAGTTGCAAAATACTAAAAACACTCGACTTCTTCGTTCGCCTGGTTCTCTCACTATTCAGAATATGTATATAGCAACAGCATAACCAGCTATACTAGAAGTAGTACAGAGCGAACTCGAACATGGCGGCGTCCGGATTTTTATGCTCGCGATACGCAATTTGACGTTCCTTGCCACACCGCGGATTACGGCTGTCAAAAATTGCAGCACACAGAGCAGAGCGTCGTCGAATGGGTCGATGAACTACTGTTAGCTCGGTTGGAAAAGTTTAATTTTCCTATTCGCACCTATATCAAGCAGCACACTGCACATAAACAGTAACAATCTATTGCACGAATCATTAACTAGTTAAGGAACGAAATTAGGCAAACATTGAACAAATTTTAACAGTTACTATGGGTATTTTTCTCCCAGCCAATCAGCCTTAATTTTACAACACAACACAACCCCGATCGTTCTGTTATGTTTCGTGTGACGCCTGTGACGCGAACAAGTTATGCTCGCGGGGAGGGAGTGAAACACGAACTCCGACAGTGGCGCTATCAAGCCAAGATGAAGAGAAATCTAAGGTGGAAACATTTGACACTTTTGAGTGTATTAGCATTTACAAATATGTAATTTGTATTTGGTATTAGCACAGATAAAAGACATTTAAGCTAGAACAAAATTTGTTAAAAAAGCGGTGTAAACTTTCAAATTGATAAACGTTGAAAAAACGTGTTTCACTATTGCTATCTACGCAACTGTTTGCTACACGTGTTTGACAACTGCATTCCAAATGCTTTGCTTCAATCACTGCGCCACCTACAAACATTTGCCAAACGTGTTTCCGAGTCTGATTGATTCGGAATTTCAGTAGCGGGTATTTACACACGTTTCGAATCAAGCCAAAACGTCTGGTATCTGTGGTATTAGTTTTATGCTTGTAAAAATAAGCATGGCGCCCGGAGCCCTTGAAGTAAACATAAACATCCGACCGAGCATTCTGATTCTTTGGCACGAGCTTAACCTCGGATCTTCCGATTCAAACACTTAAGAGCACCTTACACGCGCAATAAAATTGTCATTACTAAGTAATGACATTACTGAAATTGTATGAAAATTCGGTCATTACTCGCCTTACACGATTTTTAAAAGTAACATTACTTCGCAGTAATGACATTACTAACAATTCGTGTAAGGGCCCCTTTAGATACATTTTTTATATCGAAACTACCTATAAAAAATAATTATGAACGACCCGAACTTATGGCAACAGAAAAGCCCACTACGTCATTTGTTTATGATTTGCTTCTTCATATCCTCTTGTTTTATCGGCTTCATCGAAGAAAAATGACCACCGCACTCACGCATAGAAAAAATATGCAGACCTGTATACGTCTTGTTATCAAACGTCCATCTATGAAAAGTATATGTCAAAATCGTTCAAATGAGGGTCTTTAGTGGCCCTTACACGTTCAATATTTTAATCGTCAATACACAGCTCTGACGATTTTATTACAATATTTCAATCGCATTTGAAATCCACATCGTCGATATATTTGTTTCCATTATACGTGCAATATACTTTGGTTAATGCTCTCTGTCTCTAGAATTGTCAAAAATATTGAAGGTGTAAGGGCCGCTTTACACGTGCAACAGGCTCATGTACGTACACGTCACATGACACAAATACTACATCACAAGCTGGTGGACGTATATTAAACAAAGACGATACAAAATGGGATTGTTTCATTAGTGTTCGTGAGATCGGCCGACAAGAACTCAATACTTTTGTCAATACTCTCTAGTATTGACAAAACTATTGAACGAGTAAGGGCTGCCTTTCGTCGGTCCCGCCTTGGGTGGCGCACGTGATGTTTCATTCAAAGGATATTTACTATTAAATCCGTGTTGGACAAAATTCTCCTAAATATCAATAATTGGTTTTTAAAACATTTTTTTTTCTCTGTGCCCAATAAACACTGAAAACTAAAACAACCCAGAGAATTGATTCTTTTACAACACAAAGCTTCTTGGAATTATTGCGCACTTCCTACCAACCTGGACTCCGCACTTTTACAGTGCGAGTGATGAAAATGCTACTGAAAATTGCGAGCTGTCAAAACACATGTATTTCATGGTATTTCTATAGATAGACCAGTCGAACTAACCAGTCTATGAGAAGAATTTAATAGAAGAATACTAAATGTGCAGTGATGTTAGAATCCAGTTTTTAGTACCACAAGCAATAAACGGAAGAAATTTGAACCAAGGTTGTCCGCAACGCTGATGTATTCTATACGGGCTGTTCTATTTTACATCACCGACTATAACAGATCGATCGCAATGCGGAGATGCAGTTCTATTTTTGAGCACTTTTTGGATTAGATTTATAACAGCCCGACTATTCTGTTTTAAATTTGCCGCAATTTGAGACACGAATAGAATAGAACACTGCTTTAAGGGCATGTTCAGGAGCGTTTTATTTTGTATAGGAGTTTCAAAGTAGAACTGGAATTGAAACATTCACATCCCCAGCAGAGCGTTTTGTTTTATAATTTCGAACAGTTTTGTTTTATAATTTAAAACTGTTATACGATGCCGTTCTATTTGTTGCTGATTTTAAAACACATTTAGAACTGTGTTTTAAATACATGAAGAGTACTTAGCACAGACACTTACACCCGATAGACTGGGGAAAAATAAATTTGAATGCAGTAACGCTGAAGGCATGGCGGGATATGAATTTTAAACTGAATAGAACACCCGCTAAAACTGCTGCTGGGGACAGCAAGTTCTAGCTTTAAAATTTTCAGTTTTATATTATAGAACTATCAAAACACTGAACATGCCCTAAATATTTTTCATTAGTATATGCAAATACAAATTACCGTTACCATCCCATAGTAGGTCACCTTCAAACTCGCAGACGATTCCTCGGTAAGGGTTTATTTGGTACACTGTCGGTGTGTGTTGTTTCCTACGTGGGGCGTGTGGGGCTCGTCAGTTGGTGTAGCGTAGTCAACATTGCCATTGATTCATCTTGCATCAGAGACTACTGCATTAGTGCTGTTACTGACACTGACGTCATTGTATCGAATATGATGTCCGAACGACCGGAAGTTTTGCGAGATTCGAACTGGACTATTGAGACATTCACCGAAACGTACACGCCGCACCAACTGCTTACTAAACACCGCTCCAAGGTTGCCAGCAAGTTTTTTTTTTGTGTAACTAGCACTTGTATTTGCTATTTGCAGTAGTACCAAGCCTCCTAATTTGGTTTAAATGCAAGGACAATTTTTAAAACAGAATTTTATTGATAAGTATAGCTCATTAAACCAATTTTATCAATTCTGTAATCTAAAAAGATTACAAATTTGGCACCACTTGCATCTAGTATATTCAACCTGCACAAAATGTGCCTAACGCAGGGCTGCTTGTTGGAACAACTTATTTACTCATTCAGCCCTTCGTTATGCAAATTTGCAACATTATGACAGATTGGCTAAACGCGGTGTTTCATGAAGCGCGGCCGTTCCTTTCGATCAGGAAAGGCCGCGTGGAATTTAGGGGAAATGCGCTAATGGCAAACATCCCATTTGTATAACGCAATGATGCCTACAGGCGAATGCAATAGGATATTCTCAGGATACTGCATACTGCCCAGTATTTATGGTAGTCGAACACTAGGCGAAAATGAAAAAAGCGAAGAATATTTAGTATTCTCCATCTTGCATGCAGCATATTCTATATTAAATGAGAAAAAAAACTCTTTTTTTTATTACATACATCGATAAAGCTGATTTTCGTGATTGCAACAATGTATTTTTCCAACTCAGGAAACGTGAAAATAAAATTTAAATTTAAAATAAAGAAATATGTTGACAGTCTGGATTTGACACTATCAGAAGGATTTGACATTTCGAATTTCACGACAAATGATGCCCTGTCAGAAAAAATGAACACATGTTTTCCCGGTTTACCCGCGCATAGCTGAAAAGTCTCAATGCGGAATAAAGAAAAGATTCGCAATAAACAATAGATTTTTTTTCCTTTTAATTAACTGCTGTATATTATGTTGGGCCAATTAGGCAAGCCACGAAACGTTTATATGCTAATTCAGTAGTGGGTGCTGTCAACAAGTTGGTTTTACTCTACTACTGTGAACAGAAAGACCCGTCCGACAAACATATTTCGTTATTTCGATTCGCTTGATGTCGGATCGAATCAGCGATTTTGTCGGCCCAGTCGAGTAACGTCAGAAGAAATAAAAAAGAAAATTTCTTCAATAATCAGCTGATCACACGAAAAACGTTATTTAGTCATCGGTAGCATACTTTTCTATCTGCCTCTCGTTTTTTCTGCTGTAGATTTTATGCATTGGATATATTCGGTCTATCCACTCAATGAATGCTTACAAGAAGCATATTCTAGAAAATGCATAAAAATCACAGCATAATAAAAGAGACGGGAATAGAAAGCATGCTAACTCTGTATATTTTTGTTTCTCAGTGCAGAAACGTCTAAAGGATTGCCTTTCCGTTCAAAGAGAATTTTAATAGTTTGCTTATACATTCTAATCATGTTTGTCGAGAATTCATTCATCGTGAGTAAATTCATGTCATCTTGTACAACTCAATAACCCCTCACTGATTCAGTACTACACTAAGAAAAATTATATAACAACACTTACCATATGAGGAGGTTAATTAGACTTTGCGAGTATAGTGGTTTTTAACCGACTATAGCATTAGCTCACCTTAACTATATCCATGCTCACTTTCACTATACTTGAGCTTTGTACCATAATAGTAATATTGAACATTCTATTGAAAGCATGACTATTGTGAGTGGAATGTTCAGTGTAACAATATGCGTAGTTATGTTGACCTAACGTTTTATCATAATAGTGAAATTGAACACTATGTTGTTAAAATGACCATTATAAGTGGGCTGCTTGGTATAACAATAAGCATAGTAATCCTGACCTAGGCCTGTTTGTAATAACTAAAACATTGGGACTTTGACATTTGTTGACTAGTTATTTTGAGAAAGGATATTGTTATTCTGAAAATGACGCCTGTTAATATAACTAAATGGATGGTAAGAGTGAATTAAAGCGTTCCGTATATTTTTTTTATTAAAATAATAATTCACATAATAATCACAGCGGCAATTTACCAGCAGACAATAGATTGTGCCCAAATACTGCTCGACCGAGGATGGTGAGCCTGAAGCAAGACTGCAAAATCCTGCTGCGCTGATCGACGAATGATACGGTCCAAATACATTTTCTCCAAAATAGAATATGCAGGAAGATATGGACAGCGCTCATCTTTCAAAAGAGTAGCCAGCATGCGCGATTTTTGATGACCAGCCGAAGCAAGAACGGTACATATTAATACTTGCTTTCACCCTCTTCCACAATAGATCGGTAGGACAGTTCATTGTAGCATTGGACAGCTTCGATAAACTTACGACGATCTAATCTAATAATCCTCGATAATTATCTTAAAAAAGCTATTTTAGTCTCATTTTTCTGCAGTCACGCTAAAAAAATAGATCGAAAAATTTATGGTTTGAGAACGTTACAGTTCATTATCATATGAAATTTCAGTATTTACTCACCTGGTGCAATACTAATGAGTAAAGCAAACTCCTGGTACTGCATTCCGTTGCGACTTTCTGTTTCGTCATACTTTTAAGCCGATTCTTAGTGTAGAGACCTTTAAGGCTAGTGCTAACTCCTATTTGGTCACTAAGAATCCTTTCCGGCTGGGACTCGATTATGCGATGGTTTATAAGGCCTTACCGCAAAATTATAGTAATCGTAAAAAAAATTGAAGTCTTCGAAGCACGCCCGTATGTTATGTATACGTTTATTCACTGTAATGGCCGCGACATGTAGGAATACATTTGGGAACGCAAAAATTGACCAGTTTTATAGTTGATAATAATACAAAGTATAGTCAGCTGAAAAGCACTATACGCAAATGGTGCTTTCGACATGGGTCTCGTCCACATAAACGATGTATTTAGTTAATTTAACCTTTGTGTTTTCATAACAACTATATATTAAGTCTTCGGGACTTATTAATACATTGTGCAGAGAACAATGACACAAAAAGTATTTATAACAATGACACTGGTTATATTTAAGATGCCCATATTTTCATTTTAACTTTATTTTAATAGTGATTCAGACTATTCCATTATCAGTTTTAAGATGACAAATATTGTTGGAGTGACCATGATCAAATTGTCATAAATACCAACATTATAGTTGAGCGGTAATCGATTTTTCTAGTATTGTTTACGATACAGAAGTTTAGTCTTACCGATCTCATGGTCATTCCTACTTTATTGGCAAATAGTCAAAACAACCATAAAAGTCTGGTCATATATACTATAGATTTTTTCTCAGTGTGGGCAGAATTTGTTGGGCGTGTAGATCAGGGTTGCCAAAAATACAGAATAATCTGTATTTATACAGATTTTTCAGCCAGTTTCAGACCAAGAATCTGTATGTGCAGATATGCAGATTTTTGCGTGTATGTACAGATATACAGATTTTTTAGAAGTGATGTTACAAAACCTATTTTAGAAATATATTTTTTAGTTTCAGTAATACTTCCTCTGTGTCTCTCTCAGCTTAGCCCTCTATATTTGGCTGTACACGCCGATGAAATCGACTTAAAAATGACTTTTACTGTGAGCTGTGTTTACAAACATTGCTTCACAGTTTAATGGCAGTATTGGTAAACACGGCTCACAGTAAAAGTCATTATTTATGTCGACTTCGTCTGCGTGCACAGCCTAATTAAAATATATTTTCACTTTTGCGAGTGGTCGCTCATTCTGAAAGGTAAAGGTTTGTAATGCACTCTGGTTAGCACCCAGCAAACGCCTGGCTGAAGTCTACTTCCAGAAACGTTAATTGTAATGCTCTGTGACTTTGTGAATTCTCAATTTTTTGTCCGAAAATTAGACAGCTACATTGGTCGACTTAGGCTGTGAACCATTTGGTGAAATTTTTAACTTTTAGTTAAAATCTGACACTTCAAAAGTTATTTGCAAAATAACCTTACTCTGGAGCATGGTTAAAATTGACAGAGCAATAGTTAAATTTGACAGCTCGATGGTTAAAATTTTTCCCATGATGCAGAATGAAAAGGTGGAAACATTTTCTGTACCTAATTGAGGTTGTCAATATTTTTTAATACAAAATTAAGGGATAAAGATGGAAGGGATAAAGATGGACACGATAACGTGTTGTGTAAAGATTTGTTTGGGTTATTTCATGATGTGAATGTTTACTTTTCGAGGCTATGACTGTCATACTTAATGTAATAAGAAAAAAAAAACTAATTTTAAAATATCGACAAATGTTCACACCTCTACCAACTTGTGGTCAATTCTAAATAACTATCCATATGTCAACTTTTGAAATGGTTCGCTCTCTCAAGGACTCAACTGATTCGATACAGATATCGACACAGATTTTTCAAAGAGTAAATACAGATGAAAAGATTTTTTAGGACAAAAATACAGATTTAATTTTGGCAACCCTGGTGTAGATTTATGTTTACACCTTTTATATTTGACCATGGATCAAACGATTGCATTTTTAGTACTAACATAACGAGTTCAAATTATGCTGTTGTGTACATTTTGAAGTTTGTAATTTATTATTCGAACGGTAACTTATTTGAGTTTGATTTAGAAAAAAGAGTTCTGTTCCTTAAATCGCTGGGACTTTCAGTTCATTATTGAACAGACTATCAGACAAAGTCTATGGATACCTTGCCAACGAAAATGATTGAAGCCGCAGCCCGTTTACAAATGCACAACCAGGACATGGTCAAATGCATCAGTTACCTGCGCGCGGAGCGTCAAAAAATGGCAGACAAAATAACGAGCCAAGAACAAGAACGCCAAGAGCTGGAGAAGGAAATATCTCGTCTACGCCGTCAACTAAGCGAGTTGGACCAGAACTTAGAACAGAATCGCCAGAAGCTGCAAAAGCAGGATACCAAACTAGCAGAAGCTGATATCGGATATGGAAAGCTGGTAGACACGATGCAAATTTTACTGATGTCCGTTAAAAGCGATATGAATGCGGAAAGCGAGACTGAGAAGGAATAGGTGGAAAAATGTCCTGTGTATAAATGGGAGCACCGGCGAGATGGATCAACTATGGTCTTAGCTGTCAGACCTAAAAAATGGGAGCTTCTGTTCAATCTCTTGTTCATAACTCAATCGTTTTAAGGTTTGATACTCAATTCTAGATAGTTGAAATTGTCTGTCCCGATATACACGAGTTATTTTAAAATGATAATCTAAAGTAAAATAGAGATTCCCATTGATACATAGCTCCTCTTTGTATAAGAATGTTAGTAATAAACCTGTGTTCGCTCTTGTTCTACGTAAAAAGTTAAGATTAACATAATCACCCTTATTCTTATTTACGACAAATGCGAGATTCGTTCGAAAGCGTTTGAAACGATTCGCCAACCCCATTTTATAAAGTTGTGATAAATCAAATGACGAATCTCGCATCGAAATATCCATAGTAATCCTCATAAATACTTCCTTGCGTTGAAAACCAGTAAAGAGACTAGCAGGCTATCGCTCAATAAATTTAAACAAAAACTAGGTTTTATAATTATGAAATATATCTCGATAGTTTTATTGAACTCTATTGAAAGAAGTTGTTTTTGTAACACGTAATAAACGTGTTTGTCTTTCAACTTGTTTATCACACATCAGTCTACGAAAAGTCTGAAAACTGACTTCCGAACTAGTAGCTTCCTACGATAAATTCTAATCGATGATTATAGTGAGATAATTAATCCATGCAATTTATCTAATTTCGTTGGTTGACTACAAACAAATGCAAATGTTTGGATACCTTCGGTATAGCTCACATCAAAACTGAAGAAATGGTAGCAAATGCTAATCAATTCTTATTTGGCCTCATCGCTCCACCAATTGATTTCGTTTCTAAGCATATCCGGCAGCGCGAACTTCGTTCCAAATTTTTACCAGCTCCTCTGGATTATCATACCCGTGAGATGCCAGAACGTACTTGTAGCTTTGCGGTCCCAAGAATGGTGCCTTGTGAAAGTAAAATTCCTCCGAGTGTAGCGGCTCAATTCCGGCCTTTAGTGACACGATCCCCAGATAGATGTCATCGAATCTGATTTGTATGAAAAAATGATGGTTTGTGTTATAAAAAGGTAGCTGCTTTTATCTGAGAAGTAAAAAATCCTCACCTGAAATGCTTAGTGTACATGCTAACATAATACATCTCGAAGAGAGCTTCATGCGATAGTAGAAAAGCTCCCGCCGTCACGTAGGTTGGCCACATATCCCACGGATATTCCTGCAGCGAAATATACCACTTGCTGCTTCGATGCCGATGGGGTGCAGACCGAAACACGAAACCCGAAAACAACTTCACATCGCTGGGTAGTTCCATGTCCATGTTCAAAATTTGTCGCTTGGATCGCACATTCGATACACCAGCTGAAGAGTTCCCCGTTATAACCGCGTCCACCTGCTGAGAGCTGTTGTTGTTATTGTTCGTTGTTTGGCTCAGTCTTCGGGCCAGCTTGCGAAGCGCTTCGTCAGTTTCTTCCAGATATTCCGGGTAATTAACCGGGTTGCGAACGTATTTGAGCAAGTTTTTCGACGAAATGTAGAAATCGTCATCGGCAAACATGTAAAATTTGGCACGGGGACAATAATTGACCGCCCACCGGAAGCCCATCATGGTCTTTATAGTGTTATTGAAGTATGCATCAACGAAATCTCCTTGAACGATATCCCGATAGTTAGCATACTCGAGATCAATCAAAGACTGCAGCCTTCGATTCGACTCCGCAGGACGACCCAACACAAAGATGGTCCTTATTTTCACATCGGAAAAACGTTTTTCCCAGCCCCAGCTCTTTCGGATCGCCACCCGCCTATCGAAGTTCTCCATGGCGGATTTGACGATTAGCACCAATCGGGGGGCAATAAGCCGATCGTCTTCTTTACATTTGTGTTGGCAGTCTGTGATGTAGGAAAAGTTGTATACGTTAATCGGATCCACCGCTGGCCGTTGTCCATGGCGTAGTTGGTACACATTGGACAGAATGTCCCCCTCCATGGGATAACTGAAGGTTCGTTCGAAATCCGTTTCGAACATGTGTGTGAAGGCTCCAAAGTAATCCAGAAGCAGAATGGTTACCGCCATCGAGACGATATATTTCAGCTTGAATTTGATGCAGATTCGGGGAAGCATCTTGTATTCTTCTTTGGCTTTATATGAAAAGGGAGTCATCATTAGTTTGGAAACTAGATATTTAACGAGGTGCATAGATACCTGTTCTGAGCGGGTGCGGCGAGAAAAAAAATGTATGCTTTCAACTGTTTTTTTTTCACTTACATAATTAGCTAATTTAATTAGTAGAACCTTATTTGATACAGATGTATTCCGTAGTAGTTACTATTAACATGGTAAAAATCAGATGCCAAAAAAAGCTGCAGGCAAAAAAGATAGTGAATTCGATGAGTTAGAGACAAGTTCTAGCTGTTCAAAGCAGGAATCACGAAATGCTTCCGAAATTCTTGTACACAAATCTGACGCTTCACAACTGTTGTTTATGTTTTTGCACCCGCGAGCATGTAGTTGAACAATGTTGTGTGATAGAGGTGCCAAAAAACTTTAGGGTGGTGCTAAAACATATGTTGATCAATTTAGTACAGATTTGTCGGAGTTGGATGTTTTCAAAGTAAATTTTCCCAGTAAACGAAATGACGATTAAGCAAGTTGAAATAGATGTTAGCGAGCGCGAGGGATTGCCCTTCCTACACGCCACCGAAAAACCACCTAAAATTTAGTACTTTTGACTCAATCTCGTGGTATCGTGCAGGAAGGTAAAATTAGGTGAACCGTGTTGAAGGTAGTTTCTATTTAACTACGGCAAAAATAATAACTCAACCTTGAGTTTAATTTACTTAAATTTAAGTTGAATTTACCTAATTTTAAAAGTTAAAAAAAACTTATTCTGTAGGTTATTTTATGGTTGCGTGTATGATCGTTCTCTGCACGCAAAAATAAAACAACCTCTACAGAATAAGTTCTTTTAACGTAAATTTAGGCACTTTTGAGTTGTGCGTCGCTTTCGCACTTATTAGTGTTGTCAAAAACAAAACGAAAGATTCGACTCAGTCGAGGTCTTCCGTGCAGTAAGGTATTTTTAATGTGGTTTTTGTTTGAGGCGAAACTGAGTCAGTTCCTAACCCCAACTGCTGTCAAAATGTATGAACTGACAGCGGTTGGGGTTAGAACCTGACTCAGTTTCGGGTTCAAGCGAAATCGCCATAAGTTGTTTGGGGTATACTCAAAATTAGGTAAATTCAACTTAAATTTAAGTAAATTAAACTCAAGGTTGAGTTATGGAAACTACCTTCAACTCATAGGGGCAGAATGAGATGCCAGATTTGAAGATTTGTCTTCATTTTGAAGACATTTGAAATGTTGTGAAGACGAGTTTTTCATTTTGAAAACAAATTTTCTGGCAGAATTCTGGCTCAATAACCAATTCAGAATAATGACCGTTGAAGACAAATGAAGACATTTTCTATAAAATGTGAAGACATTTGAACAAGAAACCTAGTATCCCTGGCAGATCACTCTAGGAGTGTATAACAAATTTGCATCAACTTAGAAAAAATGTATTTAATTTCTATTTTGCATCAACTTTGCACTCCCTCGCAGACAAGTTTACTTAACAATCGTCCTACGCTGATCCACTTTATTCGATGTTTTGTTGAATGTAGGGCTGTTCTTGTAGAGTTTTGACGCTTTACACGCAACGCAAAATACATTGCACGCAACACAAAATGCATTTCGATTTTCTGTTTTCATGGAAAGAAATGCATTTAATTTCGCTGATTTTTAAAAATGCATCACAAGTGATCTGCCCCTAGTTCAACACGGTTTACCTAATTTTACCTTCCTGCACGATACCACGAGATTGAGTCAAAAGTACTTAATGTTAGGTAGGTAGTTGCACATTTTTTTCGGTGTGTGAGTGCGGTTGTCATTTTTCTTTGATGAAGCCCAAAAAGCATGAGGATATGAAGAAGAAAAGCACAAACAAATGATGTAGTAGGCCTTTCGGTTGCCATAATTTTTGTTTTGGTTCGTCAATAGTTCATTTAATCGGTTTTTTCGAGTTAAAAAGTGTCCCTAAGTGTTCTAATCGGTAGATCGGAGCTGAAGCCCGGCCCTTTCTCACTTTTCATCGTGCGCCAAAGAATCTGATGCTCGTTCGGATGTTTATGTTTACTTCAATGGCCCCCTCCACCATGCTTAATTTTGCAAATATAAAACTAATACACTCAAAAGTGTCAAATGTTCCGCGCCTTTCTCTCCATCTTGGGTTAGACCGTTTCAACTACAGACACTTTATACACAGACTAGCGAAGTGTCAAAAATTGCAGCCAAATAGATCAAAACTATCAAGCAGCTAATGTAGAATGTTGTTGCAGTACTGCTGATTGATTTTTATGAAGGTCTAATGATCTAACACATGGTGTGAAAAAACAGCTTTTTTCGTATTCACTTTTTGCCCCATTCTCTGTTCAACCTTAATACTAAGAGAATCGAAAGCTACGAAGTTGGAAGACGGATAGGTATCTTAGAGCGAAACAGTTCTAAACTAAGAACGGAAAGCTAGGACTAGGCTGGCTCATATGGACATGATCGAAAGGAAAGGGTGAAGAATCTTGTGCCTTCGGCTGGTAGTGGTTGGCCCCGAGTTGGGTTGAGTACTGCTCTATCACCCCCGCATGGTCAGTGACAGAGCATAACTCATCATCATTTTTTACCACTATCAATGAATTTTATATAATTCTTCTGGCATTTATAAAATGATCTATATTCATTATGTTGAAAGAAATTAGGAACAACTTTTCTAGATTTTTTAACAAATAATCACAGAGAATTTAATATATATTTGAAATGTTATGTTTTTACCTAACACTAATGAATATCTATAAGACATGAACACAGATTTGGGGCGATTGTGCATTACGTTCAACTTTCATGTTATTTGTAAAAACACATGTCATTACTTTCAGCTACATGTTCACTGCTGGGATGGCAGTATTTCTTCATTCTATAAGTTTGCCATTTACTGCCGTAAATATCCGTCAAAATGTTTGCCATACCTTCGTTGATAAAGAATACATCCTCAGCGGGCGATTTGCGCCTATTCAATGCTCGTCGTATCTCGAACGAATCTTCTTCATTTGATTCCAACGAAGTGTCGTTGCACGTCTCCGCAAAACGAATATTAATGTTTATTTTAGCTGATATATTCACTTTTAGATTTTTGAAGCTTTCCAATATTTTACGGTTAGAATTGCGGTCATTATACTCCTCAGAACAGGAAGACAAACTATCTATTGACGGGCTCCGTGTCTCGTCAGTGGAAACACCTTCTGCACAGGATACATTGGAGCGCATACTGTTTCTATTCCGCTGAATAGGTTCAGGAATATTGTCAACGAAATTCAGTCGCTCATTGGTTGTTTGGAATGATTGTGAACTCTTTGGTGGCTCTTCAAATGTCCAGCTATCAGTTAGTTCTGCTTCCGTCGTATGTTTGAGAGCATTTGCTGAAAAGTCGTTGTTTTAATGTAAACAAATTGATAATCAAAGAAACATGCAAGCTTCACTTACCGGGCGATGTATCGGATGAAGACAAAGCTGTTAAATCAATGATAGCAGCTTGTTGGTGATCTCTGCTAATGTTCGTATTACTGCTCGAGCCCGATATCTCATGTTCGGTCTCATCAGAATCAATTACGAGTAGCTTTTGTGAGAAAGAAGTTGTCAAAGAGCATTCCTAGAGCATACAATAACGGGTATTAAAAAATTTCTCGTAATACTAAAAGATAAAATCGGTACATCGCTAGATGCTTTACCTCATCCTCCTCCACCATAATAACGCTCGTTCACCAAAACGTCCTACTCAATCAACACGTACTTTACTGGTACAGTTAACTTCACTTTTTAACAGTTCACTAGTACTGTTTACATGGAATCAACAATGTTTTGTGGACGATTAGATTCGCGGATTCGCTCGAAGAAAAAGGGGCAACCATCACTATAACCATCCATATAAACAGCTAGGTAAACACTTCGGTCAACAACAGTAGAGGTAAATGTCAAAAACCATATCAAGTGATTACAGAGATGCCAGATACTTTTTTTCAAATGTCTGCAATAATAATTTTAAAAGTCTGTGAAGAACAAAAAATGTCAGTAATCTATTCTTGACCCAAAATGACTTATTGATGATGTGTTATATTAAATGAAAATAGTGCATTTATTGCCAGAGATAAGTAGAGAGAAATAGCTTATGGAGGAAAAACCTAAAGTAGATTTGAAACTAGTGTAACCAAAAGCCTTTATTTTCAAAAATCTGTAAATATTTGCAATCAAACTAAAAAATCTGCAAATATCTGCGTCATCGAAAAATCTGCAGCTAAAATTAAAAGTCTGCGAATTACCAGACATGTGCAAATCTTGCATCTCTGAGTGAACTGGGTTCATGATGAATGTGGTTCGTTAATTTTGAACACTCAAAAATCACGTTGCTTTTACGTGAAAACATACCTACACACTTAAAATCCATTACCTACCAGTAAGTAATATTAATTTACTGTCCTTATGTCACTACCGGAAAACAAGGGAGCGGGAATGATATTTTTACTAAAAGTTAATGGGATGAAGTTTAGTCGTCTTTGGGGATTATTATTTTTGGGTAAATTTGGACTTCCTACGTAGTCCAAAATATGAAAGAGTTCTTACGGCCATGTGATTACGGCCTCAAAGCCAACTGTCAAAATTCACTTTGAATGGAAGTTTCGGACAAACCGTTACACGCCAATCACAGATGTTGGTAGTAAACGAAAGAGAAAAATTTTCTCTTTCATAAACTGTTGTGAACTGTGTTCGACTAGTAACGGTTTGTCTGGAATTTCCATTCAAAGTGGATTTTGACAGTTGAATTTTAGGCCGTGATTACGGCCTAAAAGCCAACTGTCAAAATTCACTTTGAATGGAAGTTCCGGACAAACCGTTACACGCCAATCACAGATGTTAGTAGTAAACGAAAGAGAAAATTTTTCTCTTTCATAAACTGTTGTGAACTGTGTTCGACTAGTAACGGTTTGTCTGGAATTTCCATTCAAAGTGGATTTTGACAGTTGAATTTTAGGCCGTAATCACATGTTTGTCGAGAGTTGAGCATTGGTACTGATCCTGGTTTCCAGTTGAAACTTTATTTGTATTTATTGAAAATATTGTTATAACCCTCACAATAGCGCGATTACATTTCGAAGAAATGTATAAGTAAAATACTTTCAAATGATTGAATCATCAAAATAATTGCAAATAAAACTAAATTTCCTACTCGTTTCATTAATATTTTGGCACTGATAAGTTGATTCTGAGAATAAAATGAAGTTGTTGTTGGAAGCTACGACTCACTCGCGAGTGAAAAAAAAACAAAACAAACTGTATCACTTTGCCAGTTCATGAGCTGAATCATAGGTGTCGCATGACTAAATTTAGTTTTGCCGCAAATCGCCAATTGGGAGGAATAACCAACCGCTTCTGGGCTTAAGGGGAGGGGCGGTAATATAAAAATGCGAGATATCAGTGTGAGTATTGTAAACGTCAAATATCTCAATGTTAATTTTCTTTAAGACTGAGACGTCCAAAAAATTGTTTCAAAATCGTTCAACACGGGTCCAACGAATGACGTCTGTTGAACGATTATTTACAGTACCCATTAATGCGTAGAAAACTACGCATTTTCAATAAAAGTGGAGTAACCCATTAAATGGGTAAAGAGTTTGTACCCAGAAATGAGTACAGACGTTGTACGCGAACCTGGGTATGTTGTACCCATTATTTTTCGCGGAACTGTTACAACAAAATGCGTAAAAAACCTGTTATAGAATTATTTCTGAATTGAAAAAAAAACAAAAAATAATATTCATTCACATTATTGTCTCCTTATAAAAGTATAGGAATCTAGATAGAGATCCTATACTAAAACTACTTAACAAAGTAAAACCGCCAACTGGATATATTTTTGATGGCTGGATCTTTTGGCTGCTCTAAAAATGCCGAACTGGCGCTTATTTGCAACATCCTCAGTAGTCTAAACAGCCGTTGTTTTCGGAGCATTGCCGAAATGTTCCGTTTGCGCCACGGGCTCCGATGCAGGCTGATAATTTGCAGGTTCCGCCACGATCCTTAGTTTACAGCTTAATTCGCTTGAAATACTTAAGGATTTTCACCCATTATTAAGATCAATATACCCATTGACATTACCTCATCGAGTAGTTGCGAAATGGATAAAAAGTACTCATTGTTAGAAACAAAAAATACCCATTTTTTGACAGCTCGAATAACTTCCGAAATGAACAATTTGAATACATAAAATGGGTAATGTTTACCGTTTGTACATGATTGCTAGATCCCTCTCAGAAAAAATGCGGACGAACATATCAAGCATGATTTTTGAAAACACCGTAACTAACAAATGTAAACAAACTGAGATTATCACTCCCCCGCATTCTACGCATCTTAATGTATATGCTGACAAACATTCGTTTCATTATTCGGTAATGCAGCTGAAAAATGCTCAATCGAAATAATGACGAACAAACAACTGACACGTCAACAGTGCATAAATACAGTTTCGTCATGTTAGTTACGTTAGGTTTGGTACTGCTGTAACACTTACGTTATTTTAATTTAATCGGTTTTTGTAACTAAATCATTAAAATATACTACAATTTTTCTACTAAAATGTTCAATATAGGTAATGTTTCTATAAGGGGAACAAGAGCACGCAGTTCCTTAATTCTAGAAAATATTTTAGAGAAAAAGAATGCAAGTGATGTTATTCTAAGCACCACTAATGCACTTTCAGCACATTTTTATTTTTGATTATCTAAATCTATCCTACAGTAGATCAAATCTAAATACTTGTGACAATGCGAGCAAAAATGAGACACTAAAATCGACTAATTGAAAAATGTCGAAAGTGTAAGAGTGATGCTCAGAATAACGTAACCTTTATTTGTCTTCAACACACTGCTCAAAAGTGACAAACTACAAATGTTGGTTGTCCTCATTGGCATACTGCCTCGGCGGAACAGTTCAGTCATAGAATTGATTAAAAAATGATAAGATTAGTCACCACAATTAACGAAACTGAAATAACGTAAGTGCAACAAAGATACCAAACCAACGAAAGTAAAACGACGAAACTGTGAGCGTGGTACTAATAACATCGTAACTTTAATTTTTCTTCAATCCGCTCTTTTAAAAATCTTGATCGCGAATGTTCGTTCCATTCAATGGAAAGGCGTCTTTGGTGAGCATTTTGGATGAATATTTGGTGTAAAAATCGGTATGGTTTTTAAATAACATTTAAAACAAAACGAAAATGTCATCGCCGTTTTCTCTGTTTGGATCAAGTGCGAGTTTCGCTGTTTTCAAAAATCATGCTTGATATGTGATTTATAAGAATCACGTAAAGTATGTTCTAAGAGGCGAATGACCTTAAGGGTAAAACCTCTATAATCAAAATAAAAAAAAAGTGAAGTATGTTTGACGACGGAAACCATTTATATGAGTGCAAAATCGCGAAATTTATTTTTTGAGTGCACAAACAACAAACTCCGACAAAAATAATTTCATTAAAAAGTGAATGTGACAGCCTGACAGCTGTTGTTTATGTATTTTTTGGTCACCCGCACTCTTTGTTTTGCGTTTATCACCAATCAACAGCAAAAAGGAGTAGTTTATGTGGGCAGAATATAAGATATATTACATTGAAACACAACGTTGACTGATTAGAAATATTATAAATGAACAAAAAGAGTCAATACAATTGTTGAAATGCCCACTAGAAGCGCACAGGAAGAATACCCAACTTGGGTAAGTGAATCCCGATCAAGTCCACTGATTTCTCAGCACAATAATTTGCGTGAAAACTGATGATTCAGTCATACGTGACGAATCATTAAGTTCCATTTTACGATAACATGAAACCTAAGTTACATGCCATTTCATTACGCCTTCACAGATTGGTTTTGTGTTTGTGTTCAACCTCATCGTCGGAACTGGTGCTCTAACGCTTCCATCTGCCTTCAGCCACGCAGGATGGCTGCTGGGAACGGTGCTGATTGTGGTGCTCGCCTTTGCGAGCTACGTAACGGTAACTTTTGTGATCGAAACGATGGCCTGTGCCAACGCCATCCAGAACTGGAAGCGACTACAGTTCATCAAGCGGGATCGTGTCATCGAACACGACGAGGATAGTAACGTGGAAATGATGACGGAGCCGCTGCTGCTGGATGGAAACGGCGCGATAGATGATCAGCTAACGGATGCAGGTATCGAACAAACCCCGCTCAATATCATGTACTCCCGGAATCAGTATTACAGCCTATCGTCGAAGATTGAACTGGGGGAAATGGCTAATCTGTTCTTTGGTGGCGTGGGGAGATTTTTGTTTTACTTTTGCTTGGCAGTGTATCTGTATGGGGATTTGAGCATCTATTCGGCGGCTGTTGCAAAAAGTTTGAGAGATGTTATTTGGTAAAAAAACGCTAGAATGTCGTTGAACGTTGATTGGTAATTTACTTTCGTTTCAGCGCTCACAATCATTCTATGAATGCAACTGACAGCGATGATGTGACTACTCGTTGCTGGGAAGACAGCATCCTTTCCCGATTTGACATCTACCGGCTGTGTTTGGTTTTGTTTACCGGCATCCTGGGGCCATTTGTCTTTTTTAACGTGCAGAAAACCAAATACCTACAACTGGTGACGGTTCTGTTCCGATGGCTGGCATTTTCGGTAATGATCAGCATAGCTATTCATCGACTGTTCGCACAACAATCGGATCCACCGATAGTGCCCAAGCGGGCTGATATCAACGGGATTCCATACCTGATTGGCACCTGTATTTATTCGTTTATGTGTCACCACTCGTTGCCCAGTTTACTGACACCGATCGCCAACAAGCAGAAAGTCAAGTCACTAATATCAATGGATTATTTCCTAATATGCGCGTTCTATCTGTCACTGGCCCTAACTGGCATATTTGCCTTCAGCGACATCAAAGATTTGTACACGCTGAATTTTGTCCCGAACTCGGACCAGGACAGCGGTTTCTTGAAAGCAATCGAATACTTCCTGGCGCTGTTTCCGGTGTTCACATTGTCAACCAGCTTCCCGATAATTGCCATAACACTGCGCAGCAATCTGCAGACGCTGTTCCTCGACACGAATCAGTTGGATTCGTATAATTTTTTCCTGCGTCGTGTGTTCTTCCCGCTACTGGCGATTCTACCGTCCATCACGGTCTGTTTTTTCACCGAAAGTGTTATTTCGCTGGTTGGGTTTACCGGGTGCTACGCCGGAACCGGGATACAGTATTTGATTCCAATATTTCTAGTTTTCCGGGCAAGACAAACCTGCGAGAGTATGATCGGTCGTGGAATCGTAAACGACTTTCGTAGTCCCTTCAAGGGAAATCTGTGGTTGTTTCTGGTATTTGGCTGGACCGTGACCTGTCTGGTGCTGGTGACAATCGATCTGATAAAGTAGGGTGAGTGTCTTTGATGGGAGGAAGCTACGCCGGTAAAGTTGAACATCTCCGGCTAATCGGATCTCTTACAGCAGACAAATGCACACGATAGGATGGTATTGCCGTCTAGAACACGTACGAGACTGAACATTGGAGCAACCGATTTCTGAAGTTATTTTCTCCAAATATTAGTTTTAGGATTGGGAGATAATTGTGCAAGGGGGATATCAGCGTATGTGATTGAGGTTATGATGACAGTCGCGTTTTGTGTTTTTATCCCAGACTTCCACAAACAAAGTTTGCCTCAAGTTTTTTTTTATCGTTTTCTACGGAAATTCCGTATCCTGTTTAACCGGAAATAAATCAGGGTATGGGAGGTTATAATTTTGACAGCACATATTTCAAAATTATCCATCAATGAACAGAAAGAGAATCAAACTATTTTACAATATTTACTAGATGGCAAGAGTAATGAACGTCGACAAACTTTGAATCAAAAAATGACTGTAGATCAAGTGTCGTTTGCTAACGGTGTAGATTTAGGTCGTAAACTCTAATGAAATAGCTGCAATCGTGTAGAAACGCGACTCCAGAAATAAATCAATGATTTGCAACCATTAAATAATGGTTTTATTGAATTAATTCCTCAACAGAATCACTTCTTTCCTTGAGCTTGTTTCTCCAGTTTCTCCTTTTCCGTGTTTTGTAGCTGCTCAAGCGTGAGCAGCGAGACACCCAGCTGGTCCTCTCGGGTGAAAGGTTGCGCCATTTGACGGAGCCAACGTTTTGCGAGCTGCCCATGGAAAAATCATTTACAAAATTAGATTAAATAACATACGTTTTAAACAGAACAATACCTGCATCGCTTCCTCCGTGCTAAGGTTGCAGTGATTGTCCGTCAGATGCTCCTGGATCCATTTGGGCAATTTGCCTCTTTTGTCCTGCCGAGAGAAACGTTTGTCCGCAAAAATCATAATACCGTAGTCGGTTTTGCCGCTGTAAAACAAACAGAAAATATTTAAATTCCAGGAGAAATATTCCCGCCTGCCGCTCAGCTACCGAATGGCACGCCCCACGCACTGTGCCGCATGTCGCAATGCATCAAAGGTAAGGAAATCGTTCTCCCTGATTTGAAACTGATCTCGCAGGTAGTCCAATCGAGCCTTCAGAATCCTGGACTGAGTGTAGACGTACGGAATACCGAACATCAGAACCGCCCTGCCCAAATGATGATCAAAGTCCACTCCTTCCGAAACGCGTCCCCGGGCCACAGCCAACAGAACTGCTCCACGCCCACATTCGCATGCCTTAACGTAATTCATCAGTGCGTAAGAAGTTTCCGCGCTGTCCTGCGTTTCGATAAACAGCAACTTGTACCGCAGTAGGGTGTCGATGATACCTTGATCATACCACGAGGCAACTACCGATTCAAGGTACAGGTAGGACGTAAAGAAACACACGATCCCGTCGGGGACAGTTTTTGCCGTTTCCACTAGCAGTTGGCCGTAGTTCCGTGTTACCGCAGTATCTTCACGGGTTTCGAATTTTGAAGAGATTGCCACCTGATCGTTGCCACGGGACACAATCTGCGGAAGAATCGCTAAAACAATCTAACCTTTGGTCTTAAATATATTGAATAACTTACCATCGGCAAAAGACACGGCCTCGCCAACGTCATCGTGAATGAACTCATCACCACCGGTTCAAAATCCAGAATCTTCGGATACATATCCATCGGTGACAGTGTGCCGGAAGTGATTACTACACTTTGGAACCGGTCGAAAATCGGTTTCATCGCAATCGATGAATCCATGCAGCTCAAATGCAGGATCGGGTTCGACACTGTCGGCGTTTTATCATCGAACGGTTCGATAATAATCGTGAAGCCCTTGGTATAACTGGAGACAAGCGTTGCAAAGGAAGTTATAACCGTAAGAGCACCAAACTCAGTGAGATCGGTAATTTCCAGCGTACGTAAAAGCGAGGACAAGCGTTCAGCACAAAAACGCAACGGTTTCCGCTCGATGCAGACCTTCATCTGGACGTCCTTAAGGAAACCGGCCGGACTTTCCTGGACCACGTGCTGAACACGAAGCCGTGATTTGATGTACTCGATGAAGCGCTTTAGAAAGCTAAGAAAATGATCTGCATTTCGGATGTTACCGGGGACGACCTCTCTGAGTATCTCCGACGGTAGAACAGGATTGGCAAGCACCATATCGGTTTCACGAGCGAACGAAGCATCCTTCAATCCCTGAACCAGTCTGAGGTATTCGTCGTTCAATCGCTGGCGGTCATCTTCCTTCATTCTTTGGGTTAAATGAAACATAAAAATAAAGTCACTTGTCCATACCAAACCGTACTTACTCTGCAACGTATTTCTCCAGCGTGTGGACACCGGTTGTACTCTTTTCAATCAACCGCCGATTTATTTTTACACTCATAGAATCGACACAAACATTGTCTGTGTAAAAAGAGAAATAAATTACATCGCAAAACGGCAGATATGTAAGCTACCGACCAATATTGTGAGCCTCATCGCAGACCACCACCGATTCCTTTGCAAGTTCCTTCGAAACGACTTCCGCAATTTTCGGATCCAGCAAATAGTGGTAACTATAAACGACGACCTGCGCTTGATTGATCTGCAAAAAAGCGCCAAATCAACCAATTAGCATCGCTTCCATCCTACCCTTAATATTCCCCACTAACCGCAAATCGGGACATAAAATACGGACACCAGTTCCGCTCGCGTCCAAAATCCTTCATATCATCAATCGAATAAACTCCCGGTGGCAGTGTGCTCTCTTTTCCCTCCGCCTGGAAACCTTCGTGATACTGACACACGGCAACCGATTCGTCCGTTGAAGCCCGCTCACGGATGTAGCCGGCCGTCATGCCGTAACACTTGGCATCGACAATCTTTCCGTCGCGCTCTTTGCTAACCTCCGAGTGGATGCACATGTTCTTCCGCGAACTCAACACCAGCCCCGTGATGTTGGGCATCACACCCGTCTGCTTTTCGTAGTAATTCATCAGATGTTTCAACTCAGCGATGACCTTTTCGATTTCCGGCACGGTACGCGAGCAGTAGATCAGCTTACGAACAATGTGTGGATATTCCATGATGTAGGCGACGATCAGTGAGAGCAGGGTTGTCGTCTTACCTGTCCCGGAGGGCATCTCCAGAAGGCAGTGCCCTTTGGCGTCGAAGGTTCGCTTTAGCTCCAGCATGTACGCGTACTGCTCCGGGTAGATGTACTCGTACGGAAAGTACACCAGCAGTCCGTCGACGCTGATCCTATGAATAGTTAGCATAATATTAACATAGTAAGGGCTTCTTGAATTTGCATTATTGGTCTACAACTAAATTTACCTCATTTCTGCCGGTTGTATCGCGTATTAGTAACAAATTGCAGAACTTTTGCAATAAACTATGTTCGGCTTAATCGGAAAACGTGTTTGTTTACACTCAACAAGCAGTGAGGCATTCATTCGCTCAATATTTTTATCGCTTTTGACGTTTCTCTGTGTCGGAATTAGGGAAGTGCGGGGTAATACAGGCACCAGGAGATTTTTGATAATATTTGACGACTTTTTTCATTAGGACCAATCTGCAAATGAGAGCCCTCTTTTTTCGCTTTCTCTTTCGATTATTACTGCGAAAACATAAAACTTTTTAAACATTTATCAGTATATTTCGAAAGACCCAGGTTTTTACTAGCTTATTATGCATACAGTTGACGGGAAATCAGAAAGGCGACCGAGTAATTCGCGGAAGAGAAAGTAAACAAAGAGAGGCTCTCTTTTGCAGATTGGACCTATTGAAAAAAGTCTTCATTTGTCCCACACTGATAAAATCAAGTAGCCCAGCGATGCCACATGTTTTTTTGAAATGTCTGTAGAAGAATAACTAAAATGTCTGTAAAAGTCTGTAGATGGTTGTGTAAATCCTAGTTACACTAAAATTTTACTTTAAAAATAGATTGAAAGTAGAATTTTATTGTGAAGGAATCACTCGTATTCGAAAACAGTTCTTCTAGTGCAATTTTACTAAACACTATTACCCTTTTAAAAGTCCGTAGATCTCTGGCTACGTCTGTAGGAGACATTAAAAGTCTGTAAAATACAGACATGTCTGTAAATCTGGCATCGCTGGTAGAAAACTACGCATTTTCAATAAAAGTGGAATAACCCATTAAATGGGTAAAGCGTTTGTACCCATAAATGAGTACAGACCTTGTACGTCAACCTGAGTATGTTTCACCCATTATTTTTCGCGGAACGGTTACAACAAAATGCGTAAAAAATACCCATTCATGAAATTCGCGCCAGAATGAAAAATACTGTCAATAGAATTATTTCTGAATTAAAAAAAAACATAAAATAACATTCATTTTACATTATTGTTTCCTTATAAAAGTATAGGAATCTAGATAGAAATCCTATTCTAAAACTACTTAACAAAAAAAACCGCCAACTGGATATACATTTAATGGCTGGATCTTTTGGCTGCTCTAAAAATGCCGAACTGGCGCATATTTTCAACATCCTCAATAGTCTAAACAGGCGTTGTTTTCGGAGCATTGCCGAAATGTTCCGTTTCCGCCACGGATTCCGATGCAGGGCGATAATTTGCAGGTTTCACTACGACCCTTAGTTTGCAGGTTAACTCACTTGAAAGAATTCTTAAGGATTTTTCACCCATTATCAAGATCAATATACCCATTGACATTACCTCATCGAGTAGTTGTGGAATGGATAAAAAGTACTCATTGTTAGAAACAAAAAAATACCCATTTTTTGACAGCTCAAATAACTTCTGAAAATGGGCAATTTGAACACATAAAATGGGTAAAGTTTTTTTTACCGTGCAGTGAAGTTCAACCGGAAATGAGCCCGGTTGTGTTACTGGAGCCGGAGTGCTAACTGGAACCAGCCGAAATTCCAGCTCATTTCCGACTATTTTTGTTGGCTAGGGGTTTGCAGAGATCAAATACAAATTTGTATTTGCTGAGGCTTTCGGCGGATCAGTGCAGTTTCACTGGGTTTTGTCTATCAAATTTCGATGTGTACAGACGAACCTGCCCAAAGGCCGCGTGACATCCGGCCAAGAATTGAGCAACTGGGTTCCTGCTCCCACGTTATAGAAGGCAACTTTAAAACGGGAGTTCCTAAGTCAAGATTGTGGGGTATATGAGGAGAATAAAATAATGCGAATCGAACTGTATAATAGTAATAATAATTAGGTGATGATTTCAGCATCTTTCTGATACTATCATGCAGCAACGGCTCAAACTAATTCAACAGATAATTTTACTCAGTGTAAACGAAACGCAACTTTCTTAAGCATGCGACGAACGTATTGCTGACGGAAGTTGAAAAGCGACGTCTGCCGAAGTTCTCTGTCAAGGAATCGCCTTTGTGCGCTCTATAGGGACCCTTACACGCGCAATAAAAGTGTCATTTCTAAGTAGTGTCATTACTGGAATTGTATGAGAATTCCATCATAACTCGCCTTACACGTTCATTAAAAGTGACATTACTGCTCAGTAATGACATTACTAACGTCTCGTGTACGGGGCCCTTATAGCGGACCTTATACGAGCAGAAATATTTACACGTTCAATATTTTCGTCAATACTAGCAAGTATTGACAAAAGTATTGAACGTGTAATGGAAAAAAAGTTCGATTGACGTAAATATTGACAAAAAACAGATTTTCCCATCAATTCTGACAATAAGCGGCCCTTACACGTTCATTATTTTAGTCAATACGAGTATTGACGATATTGCTTCAGTACGTCAATCCCATTTGAAATGTATGTCGTCAATACAACTTTTTTTCCATTACACGTACAATACTTCAGTCAATACTGTCTAGTATTGACAAAAATATTGAACGTGTAAAGCCCGCTATACTGCTTCGGGAGGGGGAACTTTCAATTGTGTGCGTGCGAACTGTTAACACACACAGACTTAAATAAATCTCAAGCAGCAGTTGTTATTCGATCGTGCAAGGCGGAAGTCATTTTGGAATATTTTAAAAATGCAGGATTTTGAAAATGAGCAATCAAAAAACGATTTACTTGCAAGTTTTATCGAAACATTCGAAGGTCTCCCGGAGTTGTGGAACTCAGATCATCCACACTACATGAACAAAACCAATAAAACAGGCCTTAGAGAAGTTACTTCCGGTATATAAAGAGATTAGCCGGAAGCGAGTGTACAAGATGTGAAACGCAAAATCAACAGCTTTCGCACAAATTACCGGAAGGAGCTACGAAAAATTGTATCGTCTAAATCCTCCGGTAAAGCAACAGACGAAATTTACGCCCCTTCCTCTTGGGCGTTTTACGCGCTGAAATTGCTTCACACCAACGAGCAGCTGGTAAACGCCTTGTTCGACGGGCACGATTGAGAGAGACGGATGATGGCAGATTGGAAAGAGAACATACCATGATCGTTTCATCGCTAAGCTTTGAATTGAGTTCAGCGATTCATTCTGTGTTATATATTTGAAGCGAGCGGATCGACTGCAAATATTATAGCAAACCCCAAAATGGCTTCCAAGCGTCACGACAAAGATGTATCCCATCGATTTGCGTCGGCACAATCGGCCGACTATGCCACCAATTAATCGCTCGATTGTTGCACCGACTCTTATGGGAGCCTAACGTGCACGTCTGCCAACGCGACACCCGATTAAATACGGCCGACGAAATCTGCTAAAATCGGTCTACTTTAACCAATTAAATCGATCGATTAGTTGGTAGTTTAAAACTGGAATCAGATTTACACAGATTAAATCTTGCGATGGTGACGACAATTGTTCACTGACGAACACCAACTTAGTCGGTCAATTAATCGGTCTACTCCAAACCACCGGATTTCGTCGGTCGGCTGGGAAATTTAACAAATGTCAAATTTTCTATGGGGTAGTTCCGTGCCGAGGAATGAATGACTGGAGGGTTTAAAATATGCCAGTCGCGCACGAAGTATTTTGGCTTTTACCCTCACTCTGTTATTCGAATCTCTGACACCATTATTTCTTCGCAAATCATGGGAATAAAATGATCATGTCCCATTTAAACCTGATACTAGATGGCGGATCAGCTGAAGTAGATGACTTCTTTGCATTTGCGGTTGGTTGCGTTAGGAGAAGTAAAAGATTTTTGGTTTGTTCTGAGGCTGCCTGGTCTTTCTGAATTCTACGCCACCCTCATTATTGCGCTTGTAAGTCGCCCTGATACGGACCTCGCAGTGGATTTCGTAATAAATAGGCTTCTGGATAAAGGCTGAAATTCGCGCCAGAATGAAAAATACTGTCAATAGAATTATTTCTGAATTAAAAAAAAACATAAAATAACATTCATTTTACATTATTGTTTCCTTATAAAAGTATAGGAATCTAGATAGAAATCCTATTCTAAAACTACTTAACAAAAAAAACCGCCAACTGGATATACATTTAATGGCTGGATCTTTTGGCTGCTCTAAAAATGCCGAACTGGCGCATATTTTCAACATCCTCAATAGTCTAAACAGGCGTTGTTTTCGGAGCATTGCCGAAATGTTCCGTTTCCGCCACGGATTCCGATGCAGGGCGATAATTTGCAGGTTTCACTACGACCCTTAGTTTGCAGGTTAACTCACTTGAAAGAATTCTTAAGGATTTTTCACCCATTATCAAGATCAATATACCCATTGACATTACCTCATCGAGTAGTTGTGGAATGGATAAAAAGTACTCATTGTTAGAAACAAAAAAATACCCATTTTTTGACAGCTCAAATAACTTCTGAAAATGGGCAATTTGAACACATAAAATGGGTAAAGTTTTTTTTACCGTGCAGTGAAGTTCAACCGGAAATGAGCCCGGTTGTGTTACTGGAGCCGGAGTGCTAACTGGAACCAGCCGAAATTCCAGCTCATTTCCGACTATTTTTGTTGGCTAGGGGTTTGCAGAGATCAAATACAAATTTGTATTTGCTGAGGCTTTCGGCGGATCAGTGCAGTTTCACTGGGTTTTGTCTATCAAATTTCGATGTGTACAGACGAACCTGCCCAAAGGCCGCGTGACATCCGGCCAAGAATTGAGCAACTGGGTTCCTGCTCCCACGTTATAGAAGGCAACTTTAAAACGGGAGTTCCTAAGTCAAGATTGTGGGGTATATGAGGAGAATAAAATAATGCGAATCGAACTGTATAATAGTAATAATAATTAGGTGATGATTTCAGCATCTTTCTGATACTATCATGCAGCAACGGCTCAAACTAATTCAACAGATAATTTTACTCAGTGTAAACGAAACGCAACTTTCTTAAGCATGCGACGAACGTATTGCTGACGGAAGTTGAAAAGCGACGTCTGCCGAAGTTCTCTGTCAAGGAATCGCCTTTGTGCGCTCTATAGGGACCCTTACACGCGCAATAAAAGTGTCATTTCTAAGTAGTGTCATTACTGGAATTGTATGAGAATTCCATCATAACTCGCCTTACACGTTCATTAAAAGTGACATTACTGCTCAGTAATGACATTACTAACGTCTCGTGTACGGGGCCCTTATAGCGGACCTTATACGAGCAGAAATATTTACACGTTCAATATTTTCGTCAATACTAGCAAGTATTGACAAAAGTATTGAACGTGTAATGGAAAAAAAGTTCGATTGACGTAAATATTGACAAAAAACAGATTTTCCCATCAATTCTGACAATAAGCGGCCCTTACACGTTCATTATTTTAGTCAATACGAGTATTGACGATATTGCTTCAGTACGTCAATCCCATTTGAAATGTATGTCGTCAATACAACTTTTTTTCCATTACACGTACAATACTTCAGTCAATACTGTCTAGTATTGACAAAAATATTGAACGTGTAAAGCCCGCTATACTGCTTCGGGAGGGGGAACTTTCAATTGTGTGCGTGCGAACTGTTAACACACACAGACTTAAATAAATCTCAAGCAGCAGTTGTTATTCGATCGTGCAAGGCGGAAGTCATTTTGGAATATTTTAAAAATGCAGGATTTTGAAAATGAGCAATCAAAAAACGATTTACTTGCAAGTTTTATCGAAACATTCGAAGGTCTCCCGGAGTTGTGGAACTCAGATCATCCACACTACATGAACAAAACCAATAAAACAGGCCTTAGAGAAGTTACTTCCGGTATATAAAGAGATTAGCCGGAAGCGAGTGTACAAGATGTGAAACGCAAAATCAACAGCTTTCGCACAAATTACCGGAAGGAGCTACGAAAAATTGTATCGTCTAAATCCTCCGGTAAAGCAACAGACGAAATTTACGCCCCTTCCTCTTGGGCGTTTTACGCGCTGAAATTGCTTCACACCAACGAGCAGCTGGTAAACGCCTTGTTCGACGGGCACGATTGAGAGAGACGGATGATGGCAGATTGGAAAGAGAACATACCATGATCGTTTCATCGCTAAGCTTTGAATTGAGTTCAGCGATTCATTCTGTGTTATATATTTGAAGCGAGCGGATCGACTGCAAATATTATAGCAAACCCCAAAATGGCTTCCAAGCGTCACGACAAAGATGTATCCCATCGATTTGCGTCGGCACAATCGGCCGACTATGCCACCAATTAATCGCTCGATTGTTGCACCGACTCTTATGGGAGCCTAACGTGCACGTCTGCCAACGCGACACCCGATTAAATACGGCCGACGAAATCTGCTAAAATCGGTCTACTTTAACCAATTAAATCGATCGATTAGTTGGTAGTTTAAAACTGGAATCAGATTTACACAGATTAAATCTTGCGATGGTGACGACAATTGTTCACTGACGAACACCAACTTAGTCGGTCAATTAATCGGTCTACTCCAAACCACCGGATTTCGTCGGTCGGCTGGGAAATTTAACAAATGTCAAATTTTCTATGGGGTAGTTCCGTGCCGAGGAATGAATGACTGGAGGGTTTAAAATATGCCAGTCGCGCACGAAGTATTTTGGCTTTTACCCTCACTCTGTTATTCGAATCTCTGACACCATTATTTCTTCGCAAATCATGGGAATAAAATGATCATGTCCCATTTAAACCTGATACTAGATGGCGGATCAGCTGAAGTAGATGACTTCTTTGCATTTGCGGTTGGTTGCGTTAGGAGAAGTAAAAGATTTTTGGTTTGTTCTGAGGCTGCCTGGTCTTTCTGAATTCTACGCCACCCTCATTATTGCGCTTGTAAGTCGCCCTGATACGGACCTCGCAGTGGATTTCGTAATAAATAGGCTTCTGGATAAAGGGTGCTGTCGTACTGAGAACGCTTCATCTGAGGTTTTTGTTACTAGATCTGGAAAACCAAAAGTGAGTGAAAAGCCTAAAGCAAAAAAGACACATCTTTGTCATTATTGCAAGAAAGAAGGCCACTTTCGACGGGACTGCCGGAAGTTAAAGTAAGACCGACTGAAAACGTAAACGTCGGAGAAAGCACACATTGCTAAATGTACTATGTACCGTTGGTGAACAGGAGCTGTGGTTGATGGCTGGTGTGGCTGGAAGTGGTTTTTGGTACCTTGATTCTGATGCTAATTCCTACATGCTGGGCAGTTCAAAAATGGCCACTGTGTATCTGGCGGATAGAATGTTCATCAAATCGCCTGGTTGTGACACAGGTACGTTGATTTTCGAAAACGAAGCTGGTGCTCGCATCAACGTTAAACTTGGCAGCGTGCTTCATGTTCCGACGCTTGCTGGAAGGCTGCTTTCGGTGAGTAAAACTGCAGATTTGGGTTTTACTGTAATTTTCGAGAAGGTGGGTTGTCGAGAGTTGAGAGTAGGGAAAGCAGTGTTAGTGGGACAACGTAAAGATGGGCTGTACCAGCTCAAGCAATTTCCGGAAACGGTAATGCTAGCGTCGCCTAATATGGCAACATTTATGGCAACGACGTCTGGGTATCGCTATGAAGACCGATGTTTGCGACGTGCAATCGATTTGTGGATCTTGTTGCTAATATACTGCAAGAAGTATCTGAAATGCAAATTTTATGCTACTTTACTGCATACACTACTGCTTGTTGGTTAGCTGGGAATGGGTTTGAGGCAAGGCCAAAATGATCCATGTGTGTACACAAAGCAATGGAAGAAAATTACAGTGTATTTTATGTATATTGATAACATAGTGATTGAATGTGAAGACGAAGAAGAAATTCGAATAGTGAACGAACAATTGAAGAAAAGATTGGAAATTACGGATTCTGGTGATCTTAATTTCTTATTGAGGGTAGAAGTGCGCCGACAAAATGGAATATATAGTGTTGGGTTGGAAAGCTATATCAACCGACTATGGGGATCTTTAATTTGGAGAATTTATCTCAGTGTATTGATGGCGGGCGTCCTTATGAGTGCACTCATATTATTTTTAAACCTCGATTAGTCTTTTCTGATTTTTAAATTAAAAAAAAAAACAAATAAAATTCAGTTTTCCTACTTTTGTAATCCACTAGCAGCTTGCAATCCGAAGTTTCAATTGCATACTATAATAAATCTGATAAAGCAACCTATAGAGTCGTACTAGAGTCATGGGTTTTAAAATTTGTTATTGTCCTAGAAGGAAACAAATTAAAAGTATTAACCTGCATCAAAAAATACTGTAACCCGCATACCCTATTCAACATGAATTTATTCCGATGTTTGAAAATCTATGCCTTTCGGAAACAGCTGGTCAGAGCTTAAAAAAATTGACATCGTTGCCTGAACTTGAAAGAAAACAAAATTCATTTCACGCCCGCAGCGATGAATGAAATTTTTGGTTCGTTTCAATCGTCATTCGTTCGGCCGACGCAGCGCTTTCAGGTACGGACATGTTCGGTTTCAGAAGCAAAGTGATTTTTTTTTCTATTCTAGCTCTGAGAGGGATTATTGATCAAAAGTGCACCAAATATAGATTACGCAGTTCCCTTATGCTCGAAAATGTAGAAGATGCTAACTTCTGCCTTGAAACTGTCCACATAATAAAAAATGAATGAGGGAGGCGTTGAATCTGAATGTCGGTTTCGGTAAATGCAAGCAGAAATAGGTAACTGATTTTGAAATTTCGTAACACTGCAGCTGGTATTTTTTAGAAGCATCAGAAGTTTTATTTTGACAGTTTGAAGAAATTAGGGCGGAAAATTTTCTGTAGTCCGCATCAAAAAATGCTGTAACCCGCATACCCTATTCAACATGAATTTATTCCGATGTTTAAAAATCTATGCCTTTCGGAAACAGCTGGTATTTTTTAGAAGCATCAGAAGTTTTATTTTGACAGTTTGAAGAAATTACGGCGGAAAATTTTCCATATTCAAAATCCGGCTCAAAATCCCGAAATTCCCTGAGGTGCACGAATTTTTAACTGAACCATGATTTTTTTTTATTGAAGTGACTCTCTGGGCCAACGACTCCTGGCCGCTCCATCACTCCGACATATTTTCGTAATAATATCTGTATATAGTTTTCAGTGTATACGCCTGCGCATATTTTTATTATTCCTTTAGCGCGCACTATTCGCAATCAAAACAAAACCAAAAACACGTGAAACCCCCCGGTGGGTGTTTATTTCATCCATTATTCTCCAATAGCAACAGTTGCTATGGTTGTTGAAAAAAGTAGTTATAACTCACGATATATACCTACCCGTTTGTTTTCAAGAAGGTGTCGCCATTTCCAGTTGAAAAATGGACGAAAACGAGCACAAAAATCTAGTGGACAGTTTCTGCAGCAACGTTCAAAGCCCCGAAAGAATGGTACGCCAACGGGCCCTAAAAGAGTTTCTGGATTTCGCTCGTCAGAAGCTCACTGCAGCACAGGCGCCAGAAATCTTCGACAGCACGTATTTACACATTCTACGATGCTACGCTGATCGGTTCGAAATGATTCGAAATTTGGCCATCACCCTGATAGGACAGCTGTTGGATAAACTACCCGCGAACGATTTCTATTTAGGCTATATCGTCCCAGTTATTACTCGCCGGATTGGCCAATCGGAAATAAACGAGGAAAGTGAAGAAATCCGTCTACAACTAGTGGAACAGCTGAATAGTATCGTTCGGAAGTACGCCGATCCGAAAGGATCTCGAGGAGATCCACTGCTAAAGTCTTACGATAATATAATTGATATTCTGGTGAAGACATTAAAAGATCCTTACCCGGCAGTGCAGAAACAAAGCTGTGAATTGGTAAAGTTGTTGGCGGAGTCCACACCAAGTATGCACTACCGTGCCGAAGCTTTAGTGAGTCCTGCTACATCCATATTGAAGCATCGCCATTCGGCCAACAGAATTGCTGCAATCGAAGCGCTGGGCATGTTGTCACTTCATATTAGCTCGAACTCGGATTGCGTGATGAAAATAATTGTCGATATTTCACCTCTTCTTATGGACAGCGTACCCTTTGTTCGGATGACCTGCGGCAGGGTTGGATGCATGATGCTGTTAAAACTGAGAGATCGATATTCTTTGTTTCCCCGGATACTACCGCTGGTTTTGAATTGGTAAGGAATGGTATCACCAATTATTTGAATGTAAATGATTATTGTTTGCTTTTAGCCTGACCGATGAGACACCCGTGGTTAACGAGGACATCCTTCCGCGGTGGAAAGAAGCCGGTGAGCTGTACTACACAGAAAATGAGACGGAGCTTTCGAAATTGAAACTGATTGACAAAACTCCAGCAAACTACCCGGAAGAATACGAAAGACCTACGCTCCCCTGCAGGGCAATAGTTCAACGCAGTCTAAGAATAGTCAATTTAATTCTTCACGAAATGGAAGAGTGGACAGAGGGTATCAGGTTACATTCTACCAAACTTCTAAAGTTGGTAATTCTCCACTCCGAGAAGGCCTTCTCGACACATTTTCTGGAAGTGAATCCTGTTCTTTGCAAAACCTGCATGGACGCTGATATGCAGGTGGTGAATGAAGCTTTAAAAGCAGCTCGACTGTGTGGTATTTTATTAGAATACAATACTTGGAGTAAACATGCACTAGTCGAATTCAAAAAATTCCCAACCTTGGGGCATTTAAGATGTCTTAAGACTATGTATCAATCTGCTGGCTTAGATAAGTTCAAAGACTTGGTGAAAATCGCGTCTCTTCTAACGGACACCGAAGTTTGTCACAATCTGAAGCAGAACTACCAGTTGGAACTGCTAGAGTTTTGTAATGTACTTGTCACCGATTATCACCGAGTGTTTAGCGCAAACGAAATCGACGGTCTCGGAAATGAAACCGATAAGCTCAAGGTGGAAAAAATGCTCTATACAATAGTACTGAAAGTAGCAGCTTTCTGCTACGAAGATGTCGGTCCAGTTCGAGACCGAGCTCTAGAAGTTCTGTTCAAGCTTGATTCCGAAATTGCACATATTCACGAGCGTCATCTGGCAGACGTTTGTGGTTCTTTGGAGAATTTGGAATCATCCAATTCGGATTCAGCGGACAGCATCGTGCTACTGGCGGGGTTGGTGTTTATGTGTGGTTTTAGGAAGTCCTATCACGAAATACTCAAGACGGTACTCGAAACTGCACTGAAGCACGCGATTCCTCAGGGAAAAATCAAACTTTTCAGTTCGATATCTATCGTGAGTAGCAAATGTTGCTTTTCCTTTTCATCAGCACTTTACGAGTTACACGAAGTACATTTTGAAAGGAGAGGTAATCGTCGATGGAAAATAAATCACATTTCTTTTTGCTTTGTCTTTGCATGTGGTTTCTCTTTTTTCTGGATTCGTATGGCTTGCAGGCATTGCTCCAGTGGAGGGAAACAATGTTGATTCCGGCAGCGGAGCAGATTATGCTATTACGAGATTTTATCGAAGGTTGGCATGGATTTTCCCTTTATGATAATGATAAACTGTACGTTTTAAATCTGTGTTGTTCATCAAATATGTAGATTGTAGTAATCTAACGCGGTACTAGATTCTATCGCCGAACTAGACATTCTCTTGGACAGACTTATAAAAATCTAACCGAACAAATCAATCACTGCATTAAACCCTAAAATACTCTAAATTATTTTTTTTACAGATATAATTGCCCCGAACATGGTATGGGCTGCAGGTAGAAGTGCTGAGTCAGTTCGCTCGATGGCTACAGCTTGCTTCTGTTCGATGTCACAGGGAGTTGAAAATGCTGTTGTAAGTATCACAATTTTCATATTCTAAGCATTTACTGCCTGTAATCGTAAGTCAGTCTCATGTGGGTGGTAAATCTCATAGAATTATGGGACTGACTTGCGATTATCGGCAGTTTACATCTTGATGTAGTTTAGGTCACTACGGCTTTAGGTGTAGCGGAAGCGTTTCCGTTCTGAATAATTCTGAATCCCGTTTGAAAATTGTGTGTCAGTGGCATACATTTTTTTCTATTATTGCGAATCTTTTCTTAAATCCACGTTGCGACTTTTCAGCCATGCGTCACCGGGCCGTGCGTTAAATTATGCGCCCATTTAATTTGCATCAGTGCGAGTGAGAAACCATTTCGAAGAATGTTTTTGTTATAGCAACAACTCGTTTGTTTCCCATATAGAAACAACTCGACGAAATGCTAGATTATCTCGAGATAGACAATACCACCCTGTGAAGTGCGATCAACTTCAATATAGTCGACTAAGTAAGTAAGAAGCTTGGCTGCGTATCCAGACCTGGTGAATTCGTCCCTTGCCGGACACAATGACTCCACTAGATCAAGTCTCCTACCTACTTAGTCTTATGGCTCACAGGAGAATCGTTCTCTTGCCTCAACGATCCGAGATCACGTTTAGAGTGAGCGCCTCCACTTCGTCGACTGCTGAGACTCGTACGTTAGCGTCATAAATAGGTGAGACGGTATGTCCACCAGTGATGCCACAAGTACAGATTTATCTAGAAAGGTACAGATTTTTGAAGCGTTTTTGGTACAGATTCTGTACGGTACAGATTACAGATTTTTGTAAAAAAGTACAGATTGGTACAGATTTTTTTAGATGACAGATGAGTAAAATAATTTAACCTTGCGATGCATCCCATAATGTGCACAAAGAGCGAAACACAAAAAAAGAGCGGCACAAGAACACTGCGATGTGGAGATCACCCGCCTAAAGAGAAACTTGAAAACGAAAAAGAGAAAGAGCTGTACACCAAGAGATGCAAAATTTCGCACATTGAGTCACTTTGAAGAGCCACTTTTTTGTGCCTCCCCTCACTGGCAAACAGGGAGGAAGGGGAATCAAACTATTCAGATTCAGATAAAGATTGATCGGAAGAACGTTTTTAAAATGTTTTTTGGTTGTCTTCTCTGCTTCCGTGCGCATGGGACCATGATGCACACTAAAGAGCCTCTTTATTTCTACTCTTTGAGGTGTGCGGCCATGGAGTAGAATGCACACATGGGCGCAAAACACATAGGAGTGAAGAGGTTTATTGTGAAAGAGAAGAGTCAAAATTTCTTTTGATTTCCCCAAATGAAAAATATGCATAAGAAAAATGATTTTTTCTAAACAACCTTGTTATTGTTTCGGTACAGAATCCGGTACAGATTTTCCTATAGCAGAGTACAGATAGGAAAGATTTTTCAACTCCCGGTACAGATTTAATTGTGGCAACACTGATGTCCACTAATCTAATAAATTATGGGACTTCGCTCTAGTCAGCTGATCCGAACAATCTTCGCAGATTTATCGAACTCTCACAAATTTCTTACTTACCCCTGGGAAGTTTGTCTCATTGTCGGACGGAAACTTCATCCTGTAGCTAAAGGGGCAACGATTCGGTGTTACCCGCTACACTAGTAGCGTGCCCATTTGTGGCACTTGAGACCGGTGAACCTTGCACCATACGGAAAACACCTTCCAAATTACTGCGTCATGTTGCGGAATGTAGAACAACTGCTTCATCTCGCTCTTTACCGCCTGTCGACTTGCGTGACCGCACTTCTCATATTACTGCTGAATAAAGGGTGTACAGAGTGTATTTTTTTCTCTCCAAGAGAATTGCTCTCTGAGCTCCCTAGAAATGAATGGCATGTTTCTTGTCGCTCGGGTGCTGTCAGCTCAATCGAAGATGGCATCGAAACAGCAAGCACAGCTCGAGCGTGTTGTACGGTTTTACGAAACGCGTGGTCATCGTGGAAAAAAGCTTGCGGTAGTCCTTTTTCGAGAGGAAACCGTGCCTGTTAGTACAGTTCCCCGGATCCTGGCATCCTTGAGCGTGGAGCGGAAGGCCGGTAGCGGCCGTCCGGCGAAGATAATGACGAAGAAAAAGAAAGAAGAGTTGAAAAAGCTGTTCGACAACAAGGACGGAACTAGTTTGCGTGACGCCGGCCGAATATATCACTGCTCCCATACCTTGATTCGCCAAACCCTCAAGATGGAGGACATCATCTGTCGGAAGAAGACTCGGTCCCCCTGAGTACACGGCTGAGCAGATTCATTCATTTATTTAGTTCAACATCAATTTCATGATACAACTGAATCAACATCAACCGTTCTGCACACCGCCGAACATCGTCCTTAGCACACGTCGCTCGAAAACTCCTAGCGCTTGCAGGTCCTCCTCGAGCATGGTCCAAGTCTCGTGCGGATGAGCAGATAGCGATCGTGAAATCGCAGTGCTGGTGGATGACGAAGAACTACCGCGGCATGTCATTCGTGCTGGATGACGACCCTCTTTCCAGGAAATGACAGCTACTATTCCAGCGACAAGTCGGCCACACCCCCCGAAGTAAAATATAAGTTTAGTCATAAATTTGAAAAAAAAGTTATACTGTACATCGCCATATGAGACAGGGGGTTTTCACAGTCGTGGTTCAAGCAGAGCGGTCTGGCCATCAATCAACTAGTGTACCAGGAGGAGTGTCTTGAGAAAGTTCTTAAAAGAGCATCATGTGGATGGGAAGTACGTCTTCTGGTCGGACAAGGCGTCTTCCCATAGCGCCAAGAAGAAGTCTTGAGCAGAAAAAGATACCGTGCCAAAAGAAAGGAACTCAACCAACTTGCACCAGTGCCATCCCATTGAGGATTTTTTCGGCTTCCTCAGTGTCCTAGTGTACAAAAATAATTGGAGGGCCAAGGAAGCGAAGCAATTGACCACCAGGATCCGGAATTGTATCCGGAAGATGGACATCAGTGTCGTCCAACGCTCTTGTAAGAGCATCGCGACTAAGTTGCGTCGTACGGCTGACTAGGGCCCCTTCTCAAATATTCATCGACGTTTTTTGAAGAATAATCATTATGTTTTTAATAAAAAATGCTGAATTAGTTCAATATTTTTCAGAGTTTTCCCGTGATATACAGTATATTAAACAGGAAAATGAAGTCAATCGTTTTTCCTGTTGAGTTACGTGTTAGTAAGTTGAAATATAGTGAAAAAAGTGTGATTTTGCATAGATTTTTCGTCACAACTTTGCCATTGAAGTATGTGAAGCAAGTCGCCAAAAAATACGTTCGTTTGTTCCCCTTAACGCCTACAGCGCCATCTGGACCTGAGTAGCTGATGCAACAATTTCACGGACGGAGGAGAATTCTTCACAGAAATCTCATGAATTTATTTATTCAGAGCTGGATAGATCATTTCATGTCACTTTTCGATACTTGTATACTTTTCCAAATATTTTCCTTTTTGTAAATACGTGCAAGAATAAAAAAATATTTTTCATTCTGAAAGTGCGAATATATTACAAATATCCAATTGATACGTGGATGTATTAGCACGGCGCTTATTGTATATGAAGGTGGCCTTAGGATGTACGTGTAGGAACAGGCATTCTTGAAATGTGTCGTTGGATGTACAGTAGAGCTATCGCCTTTCGTTTCCAGGGCTAAACATGTGTATATCTATGGATGAAAACAAATATATCAATACATAGATGCAGACATGTTTCTTCCATAAAAGCACTGCCGGGAAGTGGGAAATGGATTGCACACACACGCACACACAGGGGGCAGCAGGGACAGGAAGGACAAGAGTCTTAACGAACCGCCCCTCAGCCCTACTGCGAGTTGGGGAGTTTCGCTAGGATACGGCGGGGTTTGGATTGGGCTCTTCTAAACCTCTAAAAAAGCCATTACTTCGAAAGCAGCTCCGACGAAGCGACTCTGTGCCACTTCAGCTAAGATCCTAAGATTCCAATAATCTAAGATCTTAGCAATAAAAGCACTCTAGCCCAACCAGATTGCCAACCAGCACATCAGGATCGACGCCAGTAACATCCTGATTATGGCGAACATCAACGGACAGGACACGGATAACGAATTGGACGGCGACTTTGGACTGACAGGCGTGCTGTTCTACTCCCTAAGTAAGGAAGGATGACACCGACTTGAAATGGCGAGTAGGCTAACAGCATGGCTGCCTCCGTCCCAACAAAACCCTAGCAGGTCTCCGAGCACGTTCGAAACTCGTCATCATTTGGTAGGTGGTACTAGGTTCGGTTGGAGCATTCCCGATTTTACGCCGATCTGGCTCTGAACACTACTCTCCATGAAGGATAGTGTCAACACTAGCTTGACCTCCCTGCTGCTAAGATTTTAGTAGCATAGAAAATCATGTTACAGCAGAGCGGGATGAATTACACCTCACCGGAAGGCGCTACTATCTGCCGTGTATGAGTATGACACGGCAACGCTGATGTAGCTGAGTGGGCATTGGCGTCGGCTAAGGATACAATCTTCCTAGCCCCTCCGAAGCAGGGTAAGGAGAAGCAGATTGGTGTATAGAACACGCCAGTTCCGGTAACCCCAAAGAGGACAAGATCCTCGCCAGGAGACGGAAGACCAGGCGGACCCAAAAAGCAGACGCTCGAGGATGCTGTGTCTGATGCCGAAGAAAAAGACGACACCCAACCGGGAGAAAGCTGGAGTACCGTTGTAGGTCAGAAGGAGAAACACGGGAAACAGCAGAAGTAGAAGGAAGAGCGAAAAAGGGAGCAAAAGAAGGAAGCAAAACCTTCGGCTCGTCAGAAGGTGCCAAAAGAAGATGCACTGATCGTCGAAGTGAACCCAGTGCTAAAGGTGTTGGGAGAGAACGTTGTTAGAACGAGGCGCACTCAGAAGGGCGAGATGATCTTCGGGCTGAATAAGGATCCTTCCATCAAGAGCTCGACGTATCATGAGCTTGAGTATGGATGCGAAGCGAACGTGAGAGCCCTATCGCAGGAAGCCGTAGTCGAGTGCAAGGGTCTAGATGAGAACGACCGTCGAGGAACTGAAGCGTGCACTGATCGAGCAGTGCCAACTGGATGTACCGGTGGCTATCCGGATTTGGAAATCTTATGGAAGAATTTAAACGGCGGCGATTCGACTACCGGTGGCCGCTGTCAACAAGCTGGCGGAGACCGGAAAGATAAAAGTCGGATGGTCGGTGTACTTGATGAGAGTCACTCCGCGAGTTTCCAAGCAGTTGGAGCGATGCTTCAGATGCTTTGACCTCGGACACCTGGCGAGGAACTGCCAGGGCTCGGACAGGTCTGCACCGTGTAGAAAATGCGGAGAAAAAGGGCATGTTGCTAGAGACTGCACGAAGCAACCAAGGTGCATGATCTGCAAACCGGAGGACGGAAACGACCACATGACGGAAAAATGCCCTGCATACATAAAGGCGAAGGCAGGCCAATGAGGATGGAGATAACCCAGCTTAATCTCAATCATGGCGACATTGCACAGTAACTGTTGTGGCAGTCGACAACAGAAACGAAGTGCGACGTTGCAATTATTGCAGAGCCGTATCGTGTTCCTCCCGATAACGGTAACTGGGTGGTGGATAGTGCAGGGATGGCTGCAATACAAGTAATGGGCGGTTTCCCTGTCCAAGAGGTGGTTGATAACACACACGAAGGCTTCGTGATCACTAGGATCAACAGCGTATTTTTCTGTCGCTGCTATGCTCCCCCGAGATGGTCACCAGAACAGTACAATAGGATGCTGGACGCATTAACCGGCTCGTTAGTCGGGCGAACGCAGGTTATTATAGGAGGAGATTTCAACGCTTGGGCCGTGGAGTGGGGTAGCAGGCTGACCAACATAAGAGGTTACAGCTTGTTGGAAGCCTTGGCGAAGCTGGATGTGAGAATATTCAACGAAGGTTCTGCTACCACATTCCGTAAAGACGGTCGAGAATCCATCATCGACATAACATTCTGCAGCCCTTCGTCGATGGATAACATGAATTGGCGAGTTTGTCAGCAGTACACACATAGTGACCACCAAGCGGTCCACTATACAATTGGTCGGCGAAATTGTACGGTAACACCGAGAGTGAGGACTGGCGAGCGGAAGTGGAAAATAAAGGACTTCGACAAGGACCTTTTTAGTGGAAGCACTTCGTGCTAACAGCGTCATTCCAATTCCGAGTGCCGATGAGCTTTCGGAAACAGTAGCGATGTAACAACGTTGAGGAATATGGAGCCGAGGAACTACCGGCGTTCGGTGTACTGGTGGAGCGATAGGCTCAGCATCCTCCGGGCTGCTTGCCTAAGAGCCAGAAGACGCGTTCAGAGAGCAAGATCTGAGGCAGTCAGAGGAGAGTGTAAGGTAACGTTCCGGGCGGCTATGGGCCGCTTTTAAACGCGAGATAGTGCTAAGCAAGTCCACCTGCCATAAGGAGCTGTGCAGAGAAGTAGACGCTAACCCCTGGGGCAATGCTTACCGTGTCGTATGGCCAGGATCAAGGGTCCAATGACGCCAGTCGAAATGTGCGCCCACAAACTGAAAATTATCGTGGAGGGCCTTTTCCCGAAGCTGGAGCCAACCGCACGGCCGCCTACATCGTACGTTGATGCAGACGGTGGAAATGCAGGTGACAATCGAGTTTCCAACGACGAGTTCCTTATTGTGGCAAAAGGGCTGAAAGCGAAGAGAGCTCCCGGACCGGATGGTATCCCCAACGTGGCACTCAAGATTGCGATCCTGGCGTTTCCGGACATGCTCAGGATAGTCCTAAAGAAATGCCTGAACGATGCCCTTTTCCCGGATAGATGGAAGATCCAGAAGCGGGTGTTGCAGCCAACACCAGGAAAACCACCAGGAGATCCAGCATCGTGTCGGCCTATATGCCTGTTGGATACTCTTGGTAAGATCCTGGAAAGGGTCATCCTCAACAGGCTGACGACCTACGCTGAAAGTAAGAACGGACTATCGCATAGTGGACGCCATCCGCACAGTCATCGCGAACGCGGAGAAAGCATTAAAGCGAAACAGAAGGGGTAATCGCTACTGCGCCGTGGTAACGATAGACGTAAAGAACGCGTTTAACAGTGCTAACAGGGGGTTATCGCCGTAGCGCTGCACAGAATGCGGATTCCGTACTTTCTATGTAAGGTTCTGAAAAGTTACTTCCAGAACCGAGTACTGGTCTACGAAATGAACATCGGGAAGAGGTCGATTAGGGTCACGGCGGAAGTACCTCAGGGCTCCATACTCGGCCCAACGCTCTGGAATATAATGTACAACGGAGTGCTAACACTGGCACTGCCCAGTGAAGTTGAGATCGTCGGCTTTGCAGATGATGTTGTCACAGACTAACAGACATAACACTCAAAAACAAAGCTTCGCCCGCTTTAACGGTCATTTTAAATATATTTGTAGTTGGGACTGTGGCCACATTTGAAATTATGGCGCCACTGACATATGAACAAGCATATGGGGGATAGACCACTAGTGAAAAATTGTTCCCAAACCTGAGGGGTAACCCACCAGTAAATAAGTGTTTGGGACTGTGAATAAAGTGTTATGTCTGTTACTCTGTGATGTTGTCCTGACGATAATCGGCGAAACCCTTGAGGAGGTGTAGATGTTGACGGCACAGACAATAGGCATCGTGGAAACCTGGATGGCTGACGTCAAGACCGAGGTAGAGGTGGTCAGCAACGGATGCTTCCGGAAGTACCTGCATCGGTTTGGACAAGCTTCGTCACCCCTTTGCCCGGAGTGTATCTGGGACGCTGTCAACAGAGTGGTTACGAGTATACTCTCCGAGCTGCAGAGGAAGTGGCGAAGGGATCAACAAAGTAGCGCCATTTGCTAGAACGCCCGGGGAAACCAAAAATCGTGTTTCTGGAGAAATTCCACCGCCGGGGAACTCTTCGACGATGTAGACTAGGTTCATCGCCGAGGACCAGTTGAGTAGTACGCGACATAGCATCGGGCTTGGGTCGTCGGGGCGCCAGTGAACCGGACGGTAGGCTTCACCGGAATCGCCGGACCGATCTCGACACACTACCGGGTAGCACGTGAGCAGGCTAGATCCACCGCCGGGGATTAGACCGAGTAGACCGTGTCGAATAGCTAGTAGTGGGTCGTTGGGGCGCCAGTGAACTGGAAGCAACGCTCCACCCGGAACCGCTGGACGGACCTCAGCACCTACTGTCTGGCCTGTTGAGCAGGCTAGGTCCACCGCCGGTGACTAGACCGATTAGACGGAGCGGGGAGCTAAATGGCTGACAGAAAGGTACATCGGTATCGGGAGCAATCTACCGCCTGGGAATTCACGATAGGCTAGTTCCGCCGCTGTTGACTACCCGACAGTATCGTGACGAAAAAGGGTGTTAATTGGCTCACGAAACAAATACTGGTACCGAGAGGAATCCCGTTGCCGGAGGACTCTCAGTCGGAGTAGGATAATATCCGAGCTGGTGTCGATAAAGCTGGGAGCTAAATGGCTCAGGGAAGCGAGTATCGGTGTCGGAGGAAATTCCTCCGTCAGGGAAGTATAGGTCGGAGTAGGGTGAGTTCACCGTTGGAGACTATACGTGTAGATCGTGATAAGGCCGGGAGCTGAAAGACTCACGGAAACTTGAGCTAAATGGCTCAAGGAATCAGCACCTAAACGGCTCACGAGGACGAGAGCTAAACGTAATAGATGACGACAAGAAGCGAGAGAAGAGTCGAGGGTTAAATCAAAGCTCATAGGTCGAGCCACTCTACGAACCTGGTGAGGCTGCGAGATAGAGCAGAAGAAAGAGGAGCGGCGACTGTACAACGATCCCCCCACGAAGTAATACCATGTCGTAGATCCGTGGGGAAGAAGGGTAAGGCTTGTTTAGTCATGAGTCCCACACAGCGCCAATACACTACAGGCCAGGCTTTTGAAGCTTTTTAAACCTTACTATAAAAAAACACGCACGCACACAAAAATCGCGAATAAGCTCCTGCAATCATGAACTTCGTTTTATTGACGTAGTGGTGTATTCTCAAATTATGAACAAAGATCATAACAAAAACTAAACATATCCAGGGAACAACCAAGGTAACTCTACCAAACATTCGAATGAAACGCCATGTATATATTCGGAGCGAACCAATTTTTTAGAAACCCAGATAGTTACATTAATACCAGGTTTATTTTTAATAACTTTGGGAACTTGGTCATGGTTTTCGTAAATCCTTCAGTTCACGAAATCGTGATCTTTTTTCATGAATTTATGAAAGGATTTTTTCCGTGCCAGCACGACGCAAGAAACTGGCACTCTTATCCTGACTTATTTTATAAACCAGATAAAAATTTCGTCCCTAAGGTTGACGTTTTTGTCGGAGGCCGACATGCCCAAACGCACGTTACGGGCCTCCGTTTACTAAGCACAACTCAACGCGATAGTTTACGCAGTCGTCGGTCTTTTAACTATATTTATATTAAACGACTATTAGTGTCTGTCAATTGCACGCAACTTACTATTGCGCGAGATCTCTTTTTCGCGGCGGGGAATCATTTCTTTTCTTACCAACGGTAGCTTGGGGATCGTTAAGGTTGAACAGAGAAAAAATCTAAAAAAAAATCGCTAAAATCGAAAACGAAAAAAACAGGGGTGACATTACGCATCTTGAAACGAAAGGTTTATTGTATGCGAGCTTGTATGAAAAAGTCGATTCGAATTGGTTGCATAATGTGGCCCCAGTTTTTTCCATACCGTGTGTTAGATCTTCATAAAAATCAATCAGCAGTACTGTAACAACATTCTACATAAGCTGATTGATTTTTATGATGATCTAACAAACGGTTTCTAGTCTAGTCTAGTCTACACATACACAGCCGATACATGTAGGGATCCTGGAAATTTGCAGTCGTTCTCCCACAATTTTTCTTGTTATTATGTTGGTGGTACATATTGAATATGAATATTGAATATGACACATATTAAAGCGGCCAGGCCAACTGTGCAGCGTACAAAATAAAGATGATTCAAAATTATACGGCAATAAAATTATTCATTTAATGAATAATTTAATCAACGGATTATTGTGAACCTTGAATAAGGAAGAAACGTGGATAACCGTACGCAACCATTTCCATTTGACGGGGGTTTAATAAATCGGTGGGAGTGACTTTGCTAAGAGGGTTAATGTCACTCCTTTGGTTCCTGGGATGATGATCTAACAAACGGTGTGGAAAAAAAACTGCTTTTTTCGTTTTCGATTTTTGCCCATTCTCTGTCCAACCTTAACTTTTCTCTCGTTATCATTCATATACATGCCGTTATGTCATACCAGTGATCAGATGTTCTTCCTTACTTCTAAAATTTATGGATCACGAATGTGAACCAGTCGTTCCTCGCTGGACTCAGTTTTTCTTTAGCTCCTTAAGCCCTTCCTCCTGGTTACGTGTATGATACTATTTCCGATGCCAGTGTCGACGATTATGACGAACCCAATTAAGATTGCTCACAGTAAGATGCGAAATAACGTTTTCCTTTCGAAGATTCGGGTTGACCTTGTCGTGCAAATCTAATCGATCGGAAGCAGATGTTTTCGGTTTTATTGGGCATCTTTATTTTTTATTGAACTATAGTAAAACTATTTCGGAAAATGGCTCAACTTTGACCACATTTATCGTTGGAAGCCTAATCAGAAATCATTATGGATGGTTAAGTGCTTTCCGTTCAAAAGCAATTAATTAAAACATAGATAATAGTCAATTTCCATCAACTGAATTGAAATAGCTTGCGTTATTTAATCTTAATTTAATTCATTTTTCTTTTGATGTCATTTATCTTCCAGTTTATAACCTTACTTCCTGAGCGACTCAAGCTCCTGGTCGGTTTAATCGAAGACAATAGTATCGCGACACGGGCCTACGCGCTTAGGACCCTGCTGGCGATGGGTCCGCTAGATTTCGAAAGCCTGAAATTAATTGCATTCCCTATCGTCACTCGTTTGGACGATCCGAGCATGGAGGTTCGCGAAGTGGCGGCCAGATGTTTGGGTTGCTTACAACTGGAGGCGGATGGCACTAGCGAAACTGAACACACGCACTGGGAGGAAACGCTCAAACCAATTCTAACGATCATGTTTCTGCACTTGGAAAATCCGGAACTGAAACTGCGGAAGGTGATTATAGGTAAGTGAACAGAACGGTTCATGTAGTTCGCCGTGTGCTGTAGGAGACCAAAAATAAGTTCTCGCGATTTTTTTAGAGATCGTGAAGTTTAAGATACATTTGTATACGTATTTTAAAAGCCCAAATTATTTTTTTCGCTAAAAGATGTCACAAAATGGCGGTATTATAGCTCAATAAGGGTCGATTTCTTCACCCTCGCCTAACATTTGAACCAGGTTTTAAGTAAAGCGAAGGTAAAGAAGTCAACCTTAAGCGCCTTCAATACGTAACCCTTTTTCGAGTTTTTTTTAAATTAACAGTTTTGCCTGAAGCGAAATTCAGCCAGGTTTTAACCCCAACTGCTGTCAAAATGTATGATCTGACTGCGGTTGGAATGGTAACCTGACTCAATTTTGGGCTCAAGCCAAACGGCATTAGATTATTTATAAACCTATTTAAATAATAAGAAAATTTAATTTTTGTGTTATGGTAAAGCAGACTACTTCCTTAATCCATGTGCTTTATTCGTCGATTTTTTAATGAACATTTATTTAAAAAATAATTTGCACTTAAATTCATATACCTAGTTTTTAAGAAATCAACACAAAACCATTGCTTTTATCGAATAATAGATTTATCGTGAGACTTTTTATAATCTAACTTCAAATAAACCATACTAAGCTCCCACTGCGTATACGATTGCTAATCCGTTTCTACCAACGCTTGATTTCTTCCAATTTACTCAACAGATTCCATCGCACGTCTGGTCGTTCATCATCGCGCGCTAATCAAAGGCCTGGTTAATGAAGTTGCTCCGGGATGCCCATACAAGATGGATCTGGATGAAATCCTTGCTCGTTCATAAACACTGCGCTGTCTGTCTCTCTCCCTCTATATTGCCTCAAATAGCAGAGCATCATCTCCATCATCCTCATCATCAACAGCAGCATCACCGTGTACCGGTCGAATACAAAGTGGCGACCAACAACCATCAGGATAATTGATTCAAATCGTGTTCGAGTCGTTCGTAATCTTCAGCATTGCCACTGTTTCGTTGGAGCTAGGTGTAAAGGGATTCCAGAGCTTTTTTGTCGCGTTCTGTTCTTTTTGCGCGTTCTGTTCTATTGATTATGAAGCCGGCGCATCAAAGATTCGAATTGGTGCGTGGCATGGGAAATTGGTCTGCGTTTTGTAGAGATTTCCAAAGGATTTTTTCACAGTTAGCTTTTTACTGCTCATCAGAGGCATAGCGGCCGAAATCGAGTTGCAATTGATGCTACGCCACATCCTTTTACTCGTAATTGCAATTATGAATTTTCTTTCTTCTATCTATCGTGCTAGGGAATCGAAACGCGGAAGTTATCCATTCAATCCTGTCCCAGTCGCATCTGATGAATTCCGATCCCATTTTCGTTCTGAGCACATTCTAGCTGTGTCAGTAATGCATCAATAAATAAAATTTATTATTGGTTCATCTTCAATTTATCCATCTGAGTGGGTTTTTTTTCGCGTTCTTCACGCTATCGATTCTATTTACCCTTGATCAATCAATTTTTTCTTATGGATTGTGAAAGCTCGATTAAATACTTTATCCCTATTTCGGTGATGTCGCATAATTTTATACTCTTTGTGTGTTATTTTTTATCTTTTCACACAATGTCCTGTTCATTGAAGGAAAAAGCCAAAAAGCTTTTAGCAATTTTTTGCCCCCAGATCGTTCCTTTGTGATGTGATGAAATTGTGTTTTGTGGGGCAGGCAATGCGCGAAAGAATAGAAGTGATTTTTGCATCTGGTATTTACTGTCACTTTGCACCTTGTTTCTCCTTACCAATGGGAAATGTTGTATGTAATTTAGTTATCTATGATGCTTTGTGCGTTTTAACCTAATGGAACGACGTTCGTGCCGACGAAGGCCAAAGTTGGCGTGGAAATCGACTGCGATTGGCGGTGGCGACGGCTGCGAGGATAGTTTAGACGTACCGGATTGATGTGAGAAGTATTTGAACCTACTGCTTTGTAATAAAACTGAACTGAATTGAATTTTTGGTTTCCATTTTTTCAAAAGAATTCTTCTGGAAAAAGATTCAACCTTATTAGTCTAGGTATGAGATGTAGTTCACATAAGAACCAAATAAAAATTTCAAACTTTTTTTTCAAATATTTATTGAACTGTTAAACTGTTTGAACTATAGAATCGTCATGGTTCGTTCCTGTTCAAAGATGACAGATTTTGTAGTTAGAATTTAAGCACAGACTAACAGACATAACACTCAAAAACAAAGCTTCACCCGCTTTAACGGTCATTTTAAATATATTTGTCGTTGGGACTGTGGCCACATTTGAAATTATGGCGCCACTGACATATGAACAATAGAGTGGGACATGGTTGTATGAAAAAAATAGAATCTTGCTCCGAGCAACTTTTTAGCTTCCATTTGGGTCCCAGAACAATTGTGCAAAATCTCAGCTCGATCGGTGAAACTATATTTTCGCGCCGGCGGTTTAAAGTTTATATGGGATTTCTTATGGGGAAATTGACTTTTACAAAACAATTCCTCTAGAACTCTCCCGTTGGTCCCTAAAAATAAATCGATATGTGTTTTTAATAGCAAATTTAACAAGGAAAAAAAGTCTCAAAGATCACTAAACAATCCGAGGCTCATGGAAAAAGTTATTAAGCAAAAACCGGTTGGTCCTCTGACGATTGGTAAAATATTCAATTATTCTAGCACCACTGCTGCTGCCGGTCGAATTGTATGCAAATTTTACAACTTTCTCTTATTGTGTCCAAACCATTGATCTGAGCTATTTGGTCTCTTCACAAGAATTTTTAGGGATAAAATGAGGCATCTTTTGGAGTTAACGACCATGTTCCAAATATCACTGTAAAGACACTACGGAAACAAACTTTTTAAATGAAAGAGATACAAAGTAGGTTTCTTCGGCAAAGTTTAAGAATGAATAAAATGCAGTAACTTTACCAAAGACATCGAATGTCTATCTCTTGTAGTTGAAAAGATATGGTAGTTTTAAAATATTGCCTTTCTTTTTTTGGTGTAAAATAGAACTGCAATTTCTTGACATTCTACGACCCCGAAAATACTAAAATAGTTTTAAAAACTTATGTAACGCGAAAATAAGATCAATGTGCATGATAGTGTAGCTTCTCAGTGTCATTAGAATTATAGCACTAGCCTATGCCAATTTCGGGATTCCTAAGAAAATGAAGTCCTGGTTTACAAACCCTGCTGCGAATAAATGATATTTTGAAAATAGAACTTTGTCGTACATTTTGATGAGTCAAAAGAATGTTTTTTTTATTATTTTTATTTACATTTAATGATTGTGTAAAATTAATATTTCATGGGCTTAATATTCCTATGGTGTTCGATGACTTGTAGTAGGTAATTGTTTTGCTCAGGATCCTTTGTGACTTTGTTATTGTAGTCTGTAACAAGCTTCACAGCCCTCTCCGCGACATCGTTTACCACTACAATTGCCTTCACTCGCTCTTGTGCACTCAGGTATTCTTGATTTTTGTCCCAATATTTTGGATTCTCGCACAGAAAATCCGTCGATATATTCATAATGGTGAAAAATTCTCTTGAAGCTTCCGTTATAAAGCAGGACAAAGTTGACCACTGATTTGCCTCAACAGCTTTTACTGGTGTCTTGTCCTCCGTATTTTCTGTTTTTTTGCGCTTACGTGGTGTTTCAAACGATTTTCTTGGCTTGTTCAAAGCTACTACCATTCTCTTTTTCTCATTACTGCTGACATCCGCATCGAAAAAACTCAACGCCACGTTCCACTCGGACAAATACCATAAGTGGTTCTTAAACGCTTTTATGGCGACTGAGGCGAAGTATTGCTCGTGAAAGTTATACATATCTTTTAAAAATTCTAAATCCACACGAGGGGCGGAAACTGAGTTACTTAGTCGGTACCAATATCGTATAAAGCATTGTGAAATAAATATTGCCACTGTTGTATAATGGTCCATTAGTTCTTGATCTCCTAAAATTTCATCGCACATCCACAATTTCAGCACGTATATTGCCCGCGCCATCCATCTGGCTCAACTTAGTGCACCTGCTTTGCGGAATCTTTGCCCTTTCAGAGGCAACCCACCTAAAAACATTATAACCAACTCGAGAAGCTCCTCATAATCTCCACGTTGTTGACGTACTCTCAGCTGATTATGGCAAAAATCGACGATGGTATCCCTCCACGGTGCAGTTAGGACTTTTAGCTTAGGATCGTGTAGGACTGTTCTGTATTTTCGATCGCGGTAGTTTTCGTTGAATTCTTTCTTGAAGTCATTGAAAGAATCGAGATTACTAGATTTGGATTTATCTCCATACAACTCAAAAACATGCTTAAGCACTATTTCAGCAACGTGATGACGGCATGCTAATGCTAGCATCTTTTTCTTCAGTAATGCTGGAAGACGGCTTATAATGCCAGTTTTTATGCCGGTATTTACGCTGGTTGTGTCAAAACTCATTCCAACTAACCTATCCTTCAGGCCCCACTCGCCAATTGTTTCCATTATAGCAGCAGTTTCTGCATTTGCTGTGCCACATGAAAGGTAAGGTACCGAGAGTAGTTTTGATATTCCTGCTCCAGTGACAACAATGGGAAGCCGATCAACACGTTTACCGTCTGCGTTAGGCAACATTTTCCCGTCCCAATGTATTACCAACGGACGTCAGGATTGAAACTTTGTTTAAGCTGATAGTAAGACAGATGAAATGAACAAAAGAAATTGGATTAAATATTTTAAGTATGAATCATTTAAGGTTCAAGTTACATTTTTTGAGCATGTATTAGTTTTGAACGCTGGGTAGTATGGGTAGGAAAAATTGTGTTCAGCTTTGCCACCGGATTATACATTTAAACCTTTTCAAAACTCTAAAAGAAGAATATCAGCCGATTTATCAGATCACAACGATTCAAATCATACAAAATAGCTGCTGGAAAAACTATCGGTTTCGCTAAATGGTGCTTTTGAAAAAGTGGCTGTGATTTTTTGTCACACTACCACACCGTGCTGGGGCATGCAACACAACAGCGCAATGAAAAAACCACAGCCACATTTTCAAAAGCACCATTCAGCTAAGCCGATGGCTTTTCCGGCAGGTATTTTGCATGAATTGTATCCTGATGATCTAATTAATCGACTGATATTCTTCTTTTAGAGTTTTGAAAAGATTTAAATGGATAATCTGGTGGCAAAGCTGAGCACAATTTTTCTTACGCACACTACCAAGCCTTGAGGTAACTTGAGCCTTAAATGTAATTCCAAAATTTACGAGTTTAAGGGGTTACATACCTTTTTGTGAGAAAAATATCATGAAAGTTTGAATTTGCGTAAAGGCATAAAGCAATGATTTCATTACATAAAACTTATAGTATTTTGGTAGCATATTTTTCATTGAAATAAACAAGCATAAGTTTATAAAAATATATTGATAATTGGTGGAGTTATGGTTTTTTCCCCGAAACCATTTTTTATTTAAGAGGTTTGCCGTGATCACGATTGAAGACCAATAGATCATTGAAAAAATAATAATTTTTCCTGCATTCGGGAACGTTTTTCCTAAAGATTCGCTATTTTAAGCTCTAAAAATTGTATTAAAAAATTCTCATTCACAAAACAAAAATTTATGCATAAAAAAGGAATCATTAAGGTACGACAAAAATTAATTACGATCAAGAAAATCGGTTGAATGGTTTTTCGGCAATCGTGATCACCGAAAAAACATTTTGGGAAAACAACATTTCGAGATAATCGAGTTTAAAATTTCAAGTTACCACTGCTCTTCGTAGACGAAGCGCGCTTGGAAGCGCTGTTACTTTCGATCTATTTCTCGAATCTCTATAAAAATTTGGGAAAATATTTTCAAGGAGTTGTACTTTCAGATAAAGTATTAAAAAAATACGATTTTTTGAGAAATAAAAAGGTATGTAACCCCTTAAGAAATTCGGAATTTGGTAGTATTTCGAAATCGGCAAGTCTTGAATTTTACCAGTTGAAGGAATAAAAATATAATAATTTAATAAAAATATTTGCCTGTTCAGCTAATTCCTCGCGATACTTTTTTCTTGAACGACGGATGGTCTGGTAATTCATGGAATAATCGGCTTTGTTGGCACATTTCGTGTGACTGTCTTCAACGATCGCTTCAAGAATTAAGCTTGCATTTCTGTTTGATATCCCAGTTCTTTCAAACGCTGCTGCAACTCTTGGTGTTGTTATGTTTATTTTTTTAGCTAAAACAGATTTATTGTGGTAAACATTTCCGTGTCCTTTATAGGCAACTTTCGCGTCAAATTCAGTATTATCACCTGCTTCCCGTAACTTCATAATCTTCGACAAAAGCAAAAATTATTGAACTACTCTCTACGTGTTTTATTAGAGACTCACCTTATCTTCGACACACGCTACAGTACAAGGTAATGGATGAGATAAATTATTTTTAAATAATTTCCGTTTCTCTGTAGCACATGGTGAGTTTTTACCTTGAGAACGCTGTATATCTGAATTAATTTAATTAATTCAGAGTTAAAACGTGTTTTAACGCTATCTTGATGACGTTTTTCTTGTTGCCAATTATTATAACGTGTTTTAACTCTGTAGTGTAAACATGGTATAAAGCTACCTATTGATTTTATATACTAACATATATCAAGCTCAAACCCCCTGTTGACATTTTTACTAGAATTCCCTTATGAGGGCTCACTAGTCATTCACCTCTGATACCAGATCTCCCATCTCTCACATATCCGTGGCGTCAGCGGGTCTATGAACAACCTAAATGAAGATCGAATAATCCACCCTGCAGAGATCCATAGTCGTATGCTAACAGGGATGGAAATGTTCTTCATATTAAGGTCTATCCAAAAGCGAGTTGCTGAAGAAAAAACGATGAGCACAGCTTTCGGTTGCTAAGCGTTGCGTGTATTCAGTTCGTGATATATGAAGGTACTCCATGGCATCGTGCTGCTTCCAAAATGGATTCGAAAGAGCCGTTGTCAAAAGCACCTTCAATATCAAGAAAAACTCCTAAACTTAATTGCTTTTGCGAAAAGGGTTTTCAATGTTGTAGACAGCATTGTGCAACAGGATGATAGCAAAGTTCCCCCGCTGATATGCATGTAGCGTTGCATGTAGCGAGGGCTCGGCAAAGCTGACATCCCGATTTGAGAAGGAAGGTCAGACTGATCGATTTCAAACTTTTTGCCTCCTCATAAGTGACGCGGTAACTAGGGGCAGATCACTCTAAGAATGTATAACAAATTGGCATCAAATTAGAAAAAAAATGCATTTAATTTCCATTTTTGCATCAGGTTTGCACTCCCTCGCAGAAAAGTTTGTTTAACAAACGTTCTACGCTGATCCACTTTGTTCGACGTTTTATTAAATGTAGGGCTAGTTTTTCTGTAGGGTTTTGACGTCTTACACGCAAAGCAAACAACATTGCACGCAACGCAAAAACATTGCACGCAACGCAAAATACATTATGAATTTCTATTTTGATGGAAATAAATGCATTTAATTTCGCTGATTTTTAAAAATGCATCACAAGTGATCTGCCCCTAGCGCGATAACCTTTGGGAATGAATTTTACATATATTTCCGTCGCTCATTGATCCCACGAGTCGTGCGAGAAAGAAAGGTCCGCCACGCCAGAGCTCCGCAGTAACGTGGTAAGGGACACTTACTGTGGGGGTTGCCCAGGTACCCCACAGGCTCCGTTAACGATCGAGCATCGTTTTCACCCCCTCGATCACTCATCCCTCGGCACGGATCGCTTCACGCCTTGGACTTGAGGTTATGACCTTTTTTGCTTTACGTGGTGACCGCGGCCCAGATCACCACAACCATCCATCTTTACCAGGGCTTTGGACCTGTAGCTCTGGTTCTCAATAGTTCCAAGTACGTAGGTGCTACTATTTAGTCAAGGTGGTTATTAAAACTCAACCGGTGTGGTGCACTTGATCGGATCGATTTCCAAATAAAATTTTTTTCCTTACAAAAAACATGTTGACCAAAAAATTGAGTTTTGTTGTGCTCTTTTGACAAAAATTCATTGTAAAGAATCAGAATTTTCTTGATGAAAAAGGAACCGTTCAAGTACACAAGAATGTAAACACAAACAATTAAAAAAAATATATGGAAATCGGATGAATAGTTTTTGAGATATCACGTAACGGTACTTTTCAAAAAACTTTATTCCGAGATAATTGCGTTTAGAGTTTTGTGGTAAAGAGCCAGCACTTTGCAAACGGTTGTAATTTAAAATCTAATGTTCCGATCTGGATGAAATTTTGCATAGATGTTTTCCAAAGTATCTGCTTTTAGAATGTTCAATTTTTTGTATTTGTATATAACTCCTTAAGTAGCTTTCCAACATAGAAATTCCCTTTATGGAAATACGGCTGTTAAACCAATGCCATGGAAGCGTTTCCTTCCTGCACAAGGAGGTATAGATTAATAGTGGCTGTATGTCTTTGCTGTAGACTAATTTGTGCTACTCTAACCATACTCGATCACAGCGTTACACATTTCATCATCAACACTTGTTGTACAGCAACTAGAAGATACCAAATTCGTTGACTTATAAGCTCCTATACTGCCGCTAGAAGCATAATTATCCCATGTGTATAGGGATTCCCATAGCACATGGGCCAATTATGCTTCTAGCGACAGTATAGCGAACCCCGAAATGGGTCTTAGGGACATGAGCATCATTAGAATCTTACGATTTGCGAAGTAACAAAAGTACACTGTATGTCTGAGATTGGCATAACACAGCAAGGGTAAGACCCACGACACTGTGCGCGACTGCCATATTTTAGTCCTGGCCATTCTGGAGAGGAGGAACCCAATGGATCAATTCTTGGTTGCGATACTACAACCCACCGAATACCAAACGACACCACGCTGGTTTTGTCTGGAGAAATATAAGAGTTTTATCAACTTTCAAAAACCACTTTAGTAAAGAAAAGTGAAGTTGAGAGAGAGAGAGAACTCATTCCTGGTGTCAATGAAAAACACCAGTTAGTGCCCTACATGTACTCGCAAAAGGTTGAGGCAGCAACCGTGGATCTAATTTATCCAAGACAGTAAACACCCAGGTCAACACATTAGGAACGACGTCAGTAAGATCCTTATCACGATAGTCACAGCAAACCATTCGAGTAGATCGCGACCATAACTCGGCGCTAATTGGCTCTCGAAAGCGCTGGTTGAGTCACTACCGGCGGAACTAAAAGGGACATCGGCATGGAATGAAATTCAGCCGTCTCACTACAATAATACAGAGAAGATAGCAGCACAACCATGTAGTAAAATAGAAATAGGTAGCGTGAAGACGGGAAGCAAATCCTGGGGGCGCACATCTACCTCTCCCCCGCTATGGATAGGCGAGGACTGGCAGAACAAGAGGTTTAGGTTTAAGCAGTAGACTTACTGCAGTAAGAATCCGACAGTAGCATGAGCCAGCAAGTTGTGAACTCTTGTAAAGATTCCCCTTCGTCACACATATCTAAAATGGTTTTCGTTATGTATTGAATTCCATTTTCAAACGATTCTCTTGTTATTTGGAATATGTATATTCGTTTCCTTTACTTCATATCTAGACCAACATGTGAAAAGGACGTAAATGCAAATGAAAGTTTCTTTGTTTACTTTCTCTACCGTCAATTACTCGGCCGCTTTTACCTTTGCCGCTTAACTCTTAGCATAATATGCTAGGCGAAATCAGTCTTTCGTTATATACTGAAAAAATGTTGGGAGGTTGGTTTGCACTTACGCCCTTTTCGCGTGTTGGTCTAGATATGATGCACATCACTCTGAATAGCGGTCAATCATTCCTCCAGCTTTCTCTAGCACAACCTCCAGCTTCTCATTTATGTGCTTCTGCTGGTCGAGCATTTGAAGCTGCCTCATCAAGACCATCTGCTGCAGTTGGATTGTCGAGAAACTTTCAAGCTCCGATCGAGGTTCTGGTAGTTTGGATCCAGTCTAAAATATCGAAAACAGTTTAGATAGCGTTGATAAAACGAGAATACAATTTTTATATATTACCGTTTTCTTCAAACGTCTACTCTTTGGTAGAGGAGGAGAAAACTTTTCATCTGTTGCAGTCACCAACGGGTTGGGAAGTAATGAAGAGTTTTTCGGTTCTGCGGCAACCATGGCGGAGAATTGCGATGAGCCCTCGCCCGCTATATCGTTGCGTTCCTTCAGGCCGGTTTTACTAGCTCCAAACGATATCCCGTCTGCAAATTCACACTTTATTTATTTAAGAAACCTATGTTATATATTCTGTACTTACAGTTCACCTTTGATACTGCTGGGTTTTCTTCAGCTCCTAGGAGGTCATAAATTATTTTTTCCTTTGGATTCAGACAAATTTGTCGGTTTCCGGTAGCCTTTTTATCGGTTTTTGCTTTTATTCGGGCCTTCATGTTTACTTTCTTCATAATTTGTTTTTCTGATTTCCATTCCAGTCTCCACCAAGAAATACATTACGATTTCTTTTGCCGCATTTGATTTTTGTTTTCTTACTTGCGGGGTTTGACTTTTTTCCAAGAGGACGCTTCCGAACCGGCGCAAAGCTGAGAAAATCTCTGATATGTCGAGATTTCTCTGAAACGTCCTTGTCGATTTCGTTCTCTTCATCATCCTGATCATTTTCCGGATAGGAAAATTCTATTTCCAGCGACTGGAGCTCTTCAAACGCTCGTTTTTTAGCCATTGCGCGTATTTTCACCGAACTGGAGACAATACAGTTTTGTTTTGAATGTAGAATGCAAGATGTGGAAAGAGAAGGTGGAAACATTTGTTGTTTTTGAGTAACATCAACAACACCATCCAATTGAAACGACGCTTGTAAGTACGTAGTAAAAATCTCTTAAAAATAACCAATCATATCTGTGATAGTAAAGGCACAGGCAAACAGATATAACACTATGGCGGATCTTACACTTTCAATATATTGACGGATTAATAGAATGCCTATAGGTACAACAATCTTATTTGAATGACATCGTCATCGTCAGCGGCTAATATTTTAATATTTTTGTAAATACTAGAGAGCATTGGGCTTCTCCCTTATTGAGTTCTTGTCGCCCGGTCTCACGAACACTTCTGCAGCTTCCTGGTTGAAAACAATCCCATTTGATTTTGCCGTCTTTGTTTATTATTTTCCACCAGCTAGTGATGTAGTGCTTGCGTCCTGTGACGTGTACGTACATGAGCTGTAGAAAAGTCTATGCCCTGAAACAATTCTCGTTAAATATTTGATTAAGAGCGAAAAATTCACTTTGAGTGGAAATTCCTGACAATCAGTTACTCGCCAATCACAGATGTACAGTATTAAACAAATGATAAAGTTTTATCTTTCATTCACTGCTATAAACTGTGAACGGCCAGTTTGTTCACAATTACCCTTCAAAAGGAATTTTGGTAGTTAGCTTTTACGCGCTAAGCATATGTTTGTCGAGAATTTTTCACTAGTGGTCGGTACCCCAAATGTTTCAGTGGCGCCATATTCGCATATGCGACGACAGTCCAAACTAAAATATACATTTGAAATGGTCGTTAACTCTGGGGAAGAATTGTTTTAAGTGCAATGTTTGTTAGCCTGTGGTGAATGTGGCCTCATTTTATGCGCGAGTGCATTTCTCATATTTTTCCAAAGAACAGAAACATGTGAAGGAGAAAACAAAAACACCTGATGCCTTACTTCGTTCTGATTGGTCAGTGATGTAAATATTTTCGTTTTGCGAGCCCGCTCGCCATAGTGATTTACACCACGTACAAGCTTCGTTTTCATTGATTAGTTGTGCCGTTCTTATGCTCCGCGGATCCGGATGCCATGAATATTTTCACAAGAAAATAAAGTTAAAACACTCTAAAATGAAACCACTTTTCTATTTTACCTCTTGACTCATAACAAGGTATGATATCACATGTTTTTTCTATTCTCATAAATAACTCTGTTCACTTGAAAAAATACAGCAGTACTCACAAGTATACATTTAAATGTGGACACCTTTCATAGTACACCGTGAGTTGCACATGTAGCATAAGCTCATGTTCGAAAGTAGTATAAACTACCTGTTCGAATTTGTTTTTATTCATACCAACGATGTAGTTTACTCTGGAGACTTTAATTTTCAATAGATGCTACAAGCATCGCAGTTTGCTATTTTTTATTCATACGACCCATTTTGTTGGTAGTACCGGTAGACTACTTAGGTGCCAAGGTCAGTTTGGCGATTCCGGTGGAGTAGGGCGTCCGGTTTGCTGGAGTCCCGGCGCGACTGGTGGTGTCTCGTCGCGGTCTACTCAGTCTAGTTCCCGACGGTGAATTTGATGGAAAGGATCCTGGCGAAATAAGTTCTCCCAATGCCGATTCTTCTTTGATTTTAGATATATTTCTATCGGGTTAACCGATGGGGTTCCATGGTCGGCTTAGTAATTCCAGATGGAGCGTGGCGTCCAGTTCGTTGGCGTTTCGAGGACCCATACTCGATGCTCTTTTGCAGTCTACTCGACTAGTCCTACGCGGTGAATCTAGCTTATTCCTGCGGAGTTCCCTGGCAGTGATTGATGTCCCGAAACTGCTGCTCGATTTTTATCACGCCGCACAGTGGCTGGAGGCTGGCCAAAACCTCAAAAATTTATTTTTGAAATATTGATATTTTATATTTTTCCTAAATTTTCTCATGTATTGAATGATGTGTATTCAAAATTTTATGATCATTGGATAAGAACACGATTTTTAACATGAGTTTAAACGTAGCAAAGTCCGGAATTTTTAATGATTTTCATTTCCGAAACCACCATTGCTCTGTTCACTTCAAATGCATGTTGCTCTTTTGATTTTGGTCCGATTTTAGCACAACTAGTTTCATTGTGTAGAGGAACGAAAGACCTTGGTTAGTGAATAAAATACATTTGGTAAATTTACTTGGAACTATGACTTTTTAGTTTAAATATGTTTGAGGGGGTCAGATCAAAAATACTTTTTCCACTAATGTATTCTGTACAAATTTCGGAATCATTTCGGAACGGTCACATAGTATACATTCTATGGGAAATAACCTCTACTTTTCGAATATCATGGTCTCGTTCTGCGCCTAGGTGCGCAAATTTTTTTAAGGAGATTTTGAAGCTTTGTTGCTGATATGGAGGCGCATGGTGTTTTGTGTAAAATAGTTAGACAATCTACAGTAAACCAACTCGTTATACAATGGATTTAAAGTAGTGTTCTTCATTTTTTATGATATTGCTGACATTGGTGAACAGTAACGGAAAATCTGTCATGAAAACGGGATCATAGTTATAAGAAAGGTTCAATGACACTGTATGGAAAAATGCATTTAATATTTTACGACTTTTGACATCAAAAATGAGCTCAGCACCTCAAAGTTAGCTTAAATTGTGATTTTCAGCCAAATTAGGTAACATTTGAGGTTTTGTCCGACTTTTGTTTGAAGACCCGCCACTGTGCGCCGTTTCCGCTGTAAGATGGTAATGATCTACATCATAACTCTGTTGACTGCGTTCCACGTCTTTACGTCGCTGTATTGTCCCATTCCTGCTGCCACGTCACAATTGAATCGATTCTCATCATCTTCCTCACGTTTCTGGCGTTTGATTGATTGTAGCACTTGATAGCAGATGGGGATCCTCTCGGCGATAACACATACTGCCTCCGAAGATATTATTCTGTGCGAAATCGCAACTCGTACGACCACCAGCCAGAACGTCCTGTTCAATTTTCGCGGTGCAGCTCAGGCAAGAATCCCATATCGCAATATCGTTGACGAAACACTAGATAACAGACCGCAGGTGTAATTAACGTGGTTGTTAAAGCTCAACCGGTCGTCGATTATCACTCCCAATTGCTTCAGTGCACGCTTTGATGCAATTACGTGATCTTATCCGCTGAACCGCTTTGCAGTTGCTGGCCAACAATACGTCCGTTTTGTTGAGAGCTATTTGCAGCTTGACCCCGTTCATCCAGCTCTCGATCGCGTCTATTGTCTCTGTCACCGACACCTCCACTTCTTCAACTGTCTCACTCATAACCGTTGGTGACACGTCGTCCGCGAAACGCACAATTTTCACTTTCACAGGCAGTGTTAGGACCCCATCGTACATCCCGTTCCAAAGAGTTGGACCGAGAATGGAACCCTGAGGAACGCCCGCGGCGACTCGCATTGACTTCTGCCCTTCGTTCGTCTCGTACAGCAGCACTCTACTCTGGAAGCTCTTCAGGATCTGGCTCATTCTTCTGTGCAGCGCTGCGACATTGGCCTATACGAGGCTGGATGGCCCAATGACTTCCCTACCTTTGGCAGCAACACCATCTTCTGTACCATCCACATTTCGGGGAAATTGTCGTCATCTAAACACTTCTGCAGTAGCATCCTGAACATTTCCAGATATGACAGGATCGCTGCTTTCGGCGCCACGCGTGGTATTCCATCCGGACCGGGGGCTTTCTTTGATTTTAATCGCATCGACGCTTCTTTGAGCTCGTCGTTAGTCGCTTGCCACTCGGCTGTGTTTACCCCTTCTTCTTCTCCGTACGGTGTTGGTGACCAGGTATTTGAATCGTGCTTCGGGAAGAAACCCTCAACGATTATCTTTTGCTTACCCGGACATATTTCAGCTGGTATCGACGGGTCCTTCGGCATGACGACTCAGTTCCCCCAGGGATTGGCGTCTGCTTCGCAGCACAGCTATTTATGGCTTGCTAAGCTTGATCTCCCATTTTAAAGCGTCTCTAGCTTCTCGAAACGTCACTTACGCTCCTCTCTCACTCACCGATCCTGCTCTCTGAGCACGCCTACTGGCTCTAAGACAAGCAGCGTGTAGCGTACGGAGCTATTTATTTAACCAGTAAGCTGCACGCCATCTACTGCATGGCTCCAGTTTTCGTGGCATTGTAACATCTCAATCCTTCTTGTTACATCAGCCGCATCAACGTACTTGACTCCGCTGTTCGCCGAAGTGGCTCAACAAAGAGGTTTTTCTTAAAGATTTTCGTCTTCCACTTTAGCTTGCCGGTCGTCCTCTGTGCTGCAGAAGAGTTCCATTGGTAGCGAATCGCCTGGTGGTCGCTATGGGATACTTCTCGCACACTCTCCAGCCCTTGTTCGCCGTCAGTCGAGGACTACAGAATGTGGCGGAATTTCTCTCGGTGCCGATATCCGTTTCGTGAACCAATAAGCTCCCAGTGTTGTTACTATACCAGGAGCCGTTTAGCTCTCCGCTTCGACGCGATCTACTCGTTGTAGTGCTCGGTGGTAGACCCAGCCTCTACATCGAGCCGACCGGAAGGTGTCGAGGTCTGTCGCCAATTTTCACTACAAGGAAATATTCTCACAAGATAACTTTTGTAAATGAAACTTTGAGAATTCAATTTAAAATATTAGGCAAATTTTTGTTGAACATATTGATTTTTTCAAATTTCTTCAAAATGTTTCGGGGAGCTACGCTACTACGCCACTGACTAAAAATAACATTTCCTCCCAAAAACGTTTTCATACATCAAAAATTTTATGTTGATGCCAAATAATTTTAAAATGCATGACAGGTCGAGAACTGACACGAAAGCAAAAATACAAGTCTTGAGAAAAAAAATTCTTGATACCTACGTATTGATAAACAAACAATCTTAAGAAACAAACTATTGTTGCCCACCAAATCTCCCTTCTGG